>NC_091454.1:23325260-23360260 GCF_027789765.1 Dendropsophus ebraccatus | reverse complement strand
TGCCATCATGTTCTATACTGTGCTACTACAACTACTACTACTACTACTACTACTACTACAGCTACTACTACTACAGCTGCTACTACTACTACCACTACTACTACTACTATTACTACTACGACTACTACTGCTACTACGACTACTACTACCACTACTACAATCAAGTTCTATACTGTGCTGCTGCTACTACTACTCCTACTACTACTAGAACAACTAATATATCTACTACTACAACTACCCTTACGGAGGGTATGTGGGCCGACTACAGAGGGGGAGGTATAAAGTATGAGGATTACCTTCAGAGGGGGAGGTATACAGTATGGTGGAACAACTACAGCACGGGGAGGGAGGTATACAGTATGGGGAGCTTTACTGTAGAGAGGGGATGTATACAGTATGGAGGCCTAACTACAGGAGAACATACAGTATAAAGGCATAAAAATAGTGGGACATGCAGTATGGCGGCTAACTATTATATAGAGTGCGTCTACAGTGTAAGGGCATATTATTTGTTCTCTAATTCTAATGAAGCTGCATCTCAGAGCGGAGAGGGTTTCCTACCATTGGGGGCTGGCCAGTCTGCCTCCAGTGTTTTAGTTCTGGCCGCTGTGTGCGGGAACCAGTTCGTATTTCAAAAAAAGGCTTCCCCGCTGTTCTATTCATGCACAACACCTAGTGCGAATGTACCTGAAGATACAGTGGCTTTGATTTTCAGTTCTGCAGCCTGCAGTGAATGTAATAGGCTGAGAGTAGTGAATACAATAACGTGTTCAATGGGTCTATGACATAGTACACAGGGCTGTAGAGAACTGGTATTAAAATGTAGATCACTTTCATTATTCATTTAAAGATACTTTCTCTGTCTCCACTTGCTGGGCCAGACACTCAGGACCTAGAGGAGCAGGGACTCCTTCTTAAGAAAAAGGAGTCCCTGTAAGTGGTGATTCACTACATTCTCTCAGTCCGGACTGTGCTCTAGGTTTTCTTACTTCCGATGATGTCCGACTCCCCCATTCCCTTGGCCTGCAGCACAATGTGGGTAAAGGATTAATCACGGCCGTGTTGCAAATCGGCAACGACGGCCGTGGTTAATAATTTACTTACGTTGTGTGAACATGGCCTTATAGTGTGTAAAATAATAAACAAAGACAAAATAAAACAAGAAAAGTAGAGGGAAAAGTCAACAATAGCTAAAAACAACACTGCTACATGTCCTACATAAAGATGAATAAGTGGATGAAAAATTATAGAAATGAGAAAGAAAAGCAAGCAAAGAGATTAGGAAATATATATATATATATATATATATATATATATATATATATATATATATTAACATAAATAATATAAAAATAATAACAGAGGAATAAAACATAAAGTGGAAAACATAAATAATAAAAAAAAATATAATGAAATTGTGAAATCCACCTAATGATACAGAAGAGAGTGGAGATCTGCTGATCAATCAGATATAGAGGGAGAAGAGCAGAAGGAAAACCAGGCCATGATGCCGCCTCATCACCACAACACTCATTATAAGGTAAAGGGATTTCCTAAATGAATCTGGGAATCACTGAGCGCTGACAGCAGTAAGCAGAGGGCTGTTTCCACGGAGACAATGTTACTGAAACCCCACAAATGTAGACTCCCCTGAGGGCGGGGGACGACAGCTCAAGCTGAATTGGAAAAGCCAATTTTTAGTTTGTACCAATAACACCTGATCCCATGCAAAAACTGGAGACGATGTGTCATGGAGTAATGAAGTTACATCCTGCAGGGGGGAGGGAGGGCGCACATCCCGGATTACAATAATCATAATGTCTTTTTCATTATCTCTTTCCACTTGAAGCTCTACACTACCTCCAGCACAACTATCATGTAGCGGGGGAAGGGTAGAAGCATTGCAAGAATTATCTCTCTTTCATATCTATCTATCTATCTATCTATCTATCTATCTATCTATCTATCTATCTATCTATCTCCTATCTATCTATCAATCTATTATCTATCTCCTATCTATCTATCTATCTATCTATCTCCTATCTATTATCTATCTATCTATCTATCTATCTATCTGTCTCCTATCTATCTATCTATCTATCTATCTATCTATCTATCTCCTATCTATCTATCTATCTATCTATCTATCTCCTATCTATCTATCTATCTATCTATCTATCTATCTATCTATCTATCTATCTATCTATCTATCTATCTCCTATCTATATATCTATCATCTATCTATCTATCTATCTATTATCTATCTATCTATCTTCTATCTATCTATCTATCTATCTATCTATCTATCTATCTATCTATCTATTATCTATCATCTATCTATCTATCTATCTATCTATCTATCTATCTCCTATCTATCTATCTATCTATCTATCTATCTATCTATCTATCTATTATCTATCTATCTATCTATCTATCTCCTATCTATCTATCTATCTATCTATCTATCTATCTATCTATTATCTATCTATCTAGCTATCTATCTATCTATCTATCTATCTCCTATCTAGCTATCTATCTATCTATCTATCTATCTATCTCCTATCTATCTATCTATCTATCTATCTATCTCCTATCTATCTATCTATCTATCTATCTATCTATCTATCTATTATCTATCTATCTATCTATCTATCTATCTATCTATCTCCTATCTATCTATCTATCTATCTCCTATCTATCTATCTATCTATCTATCTATCTATCTCCTATCTATCTATCTATCTCCTATCTATCTATCTATCTATCTATCTATCTATCTATCTATCTATCTATCTCCTATCTATCTATCTATCTATCTATCTATCTATCTCCTATCTATCTATCTATCTATCTATCTATCTATCTATCTATCTATTATCTATCTATCTATCTATCTATCTATCTATCTATCTCCTATCTATCTATCTATCTATTATCTATCTTATATCTATCTATCTATCTATCTATCTATCTATCTATCTATCTATCTCCTACAGTATATTCACGATCCTTCAGCTTTTTTTAAGGCTCTGTTCACATCTGCATAGTATTTTCCATTGTTCTGTTTGGCAATAGGAGCAGGAGTGCATAAATACAGCAGTGCTGGATCCATTACATGCCAGACTTGACCTCTGGTTGTTTGATCCCATTGATTTTAATAGTGTTCACTGATTTTTTACTGGGCTGCATGTTGCACTATGTTATCTGCCCTAATTGACAGACTCTATGAAGGAGGGCCCTTACAGAGAGTCCACTGCAGGTGTAAACGCTTTCTAACTATATACAGTTATTTGTGGCATTAAGGGGGTCATCTGGAGACTAAATATGGTCAGGTTTGGGTATACCATAAATACTGGAAATTTGATATAAATATTGGACTAGGATATGCTATCCCTTTTTTTTTCAATGGACCCGACTGCTGAGACAATGCTGGAACCTTAGAAAGAAGACGCCACATCTCTGGTTTCTCTTTGCGACTTTATTTTCCCTATTGAACAAAACTCCCATCCTACGATGGGCACACAACAAGCTGTTCCCTAATGTAAGCTGGAGAAATGCTCCGAGCTTGCTGGGTAAAAAAAATATTGTAGGTTGACCACTGAGATAATTGATTGTGGATTGTTTTCTGTGGATTCCTGTTGGCCTCCAGAGACTAGAAATAGAAGCCCAATGGGGGAGGGCGTAAAAATAACATTTAACAATGGATTCTCTTAAACACAGTTTCATTAGACTGCACTTGCATTCACTGTATATTACACAGTATTGACTTATTAGTGGGCTCCAACTAGGATACTCACAAACCCCTAAAAAATCTGTGATTCCTGCACAGGAAGTGAGTCATGACTTTAGACAAACTGATGCCTTACTTTGAACATCAAAAACCCCTATACCCATGAGAAAATAGTTGGCTTTTTATAATGGGTCTTGCCAACGTGTGTATGAAGGCCTCCCAACTCTAGATAAGTAAGACGAATGAGCCACTATAACACAATGGGGATTTATGAAGACCGGCGTACAAGTACTCCGGTCTTATATTAGGCCCGCCCCCTTTTCTCCAACAGGGTTCACTAAGAGGCGCCCGAATTTGCGCCCGGCATACTAAATCTACACCTGCTTTCAGCAGGTGTAGATTTTAATCATGATTTACGCCTCCCCGTCTCGTCACCCCCCCTCAAGCTTCCCCCAGCCAGCCCATGGGGCGAGCGGGGCGTACAGCAGGCGTTCACCAGGGAGAAGGGGCAAATCTGCACCTTCTCCCTGGCGTACGCCTCGAGCGGACGCTTGATAAATGCCCCCAGTAAGTGTACCTTAAAGCGAATGTACCAGCAGTGCATTTGCTTTAAATGTTTCACATGGATAGAATGGCGAGGGTAAGCCGGTGCCCCGGTCCTTTTTTTTGAACCACGGTCCAGTTCCCGCATACGGCGCTGTTGTATTCCCAGGGGCTGAAGCACTGGAGGCGGGCTGACCCGTCTCCCCATTGGAGGAATCCCCCACCCCTCTGTGATGCGGCTCCATTGAATAGAATGGCGCTGTAGGCTGGAACCAGACCACGATTCAAAAAGAGGACCGTGACACGGCTTTCCCGCACCTGCGCAGATCTATCCATGAGAAAAACTTAAAGCGAGCAAACTTGAGGTCCTTTCCATAAGTTGATATAAAGCCAATTGTTTGAGTACAGGCATCAGTCCAAAAACTAGCAAATGCTCATTTGCCAGCAGATCCCTGGGATCATGCATCCCAAAAAATCAAAATCAACAATGATGAAAGTGAATAACACATCCATCTAAAATAGTGAGTGCCAATTGACACGTACATAGATGGTTGACATTCATATCCGGTAGATCTTTGTCCATATTGAAAGACCCTGTCAGCTTTTAGGTCCTTTCTAGATCGCCAGTATAGACTGCACAGTCTCTTATCATGCCATGGAAATCCGATGAGTTTCCTTTGATCGTGCAGTAAATTTTTCTATACTATAGAGATAATAGGATAAAATTTCCAGGATTGGAGACCAGAAGTCTAGGACATCTATGCGGAACTTGGTTTTTTAGACTTTGACCTCTTATTAGCCTCCATAAAAAGGCTTCAATTTTTTTTTATTTTTTTTTTGGGGGGGGGGGGTGCCGACTTCTTACATTAGTATTAGGGCTGATCACTAGTGTTGAGCGGACCTTCCAAACTGTTTGGGTTCAGCAATGTTGGGTTCAGCATTTGACTCCTGGCGGCTGAGGAAGTCCGATGCTGCTCTAGGGCTGCCAGGAAAACATTGATACAGCCTATGGCGGTGTCCATGTTTTCCAGGACTCCTTAGGGTGGTATCCAACCTGTAGAGCCACCAGAAGTCAAATGCCGAGCCTTCAGGTTTGGGGAACATTGCTGAAACCGAACAGTTCGCCAAGGCCGCTCAATGCTACTGATGACATCTCCTTCATTTACTTCAATGAACCACAAATTGGCCAATACAGTCGGCCTCCAGTTTTCCTTTTCTGTTTTACAGTCGCCATTACTTAGCCATGATTATGTATAAATGGACCAGACAATCTCATAAAGAGAAAATCAATGTTGCGTCTCGTTTTCGCCGGCAAATTCTAAAGCAGAAATATCCAGCTGATCAACACCAATAGGCTGTTTAATAATAAATAAATTGTGTTTCCATTGTAAGGTCATGTAGGTGGTGACTCCCCAGTCGTGGGTGAAGTTGGTTAGTCTAGGTAAACGCTTCTGTCAGCGGGCTAATGGGACTCTTGTTTAAAGATAAGCCGCATCCTGTTTCTTCCAGCTTGCCCTTTGGAGGCTAATCATTCTAGGATGTCTTCACTTGAGAAGAGTTTTTATGATCCACCGGAGAGTCATTTAAGGAGTGAAGCTGATTTTTCTTTTGTGTTTTAGGTAGTGAGACTTTTCTTTATTTAAATGAGATGTTTATGGAAGGTTTCATTGAAGCTCGGGAAAGGTTTTTTGGAGATTTTTTAAGATTTGTTCATCTCACTCATCCTGGCTCATTTCAGTTTCTCTCTCAGTTGACTCTTAAAGGGGTCATCCCGCAAGCAAAACATTTTTATCAACCCTGTCACTGCCCGATCTGCTATTGCCGCATTGCAACAGTGCACTGGACCCTCTGAGCACAGTTTTTTTCTGTTTTTGCTTACCCTGCCAATCACTGGTAAAAACAGGTCACCACTACAACCAGCTATTAGCTAATCCAGCATTTCCTGATGGTCTTCTGCTCGACATTCAGTGTAATAGGATTGGTGGCGGCAGACCACTGCTGACTTTAATGGGCAGCCCGAATGATCCAAGGATTGTTTGACGGCCCCTCCTATTGCTCCCCGCTCACTGTCTGTGTGTGTTTTTTGTGTTTTTGTGTGTTTGCAATTTCAGCCATAGCAACATGCTCATGCCTAGTTTAACCAGTGATGTAGGAGAGCTGATCAAATTTGTATTTTGCCTGTGTTTCAGATGGGGGAAATGGCTGCCTCTTCTTGGTTGTGCACTCCACCCATCCCACCCAGGTGGTTATTTTTGCCAGTATTAGTTGGATCATACATGCCTAGAGCATAGGCTTATTATATGCCATGGAGAGGCCAAAGTACAGTGTAGGGTCCATCTCGGGCATGAGGCCACCTTATCGTGGTGGGATGGTTCACATTGTTTGAAAATGGTGTGCCAACAGCCTCAGTATTTTTATAGAAATTTTTATAGCAGTTGGGGGGCTGCTTTTAGCGATTTTCAGATCTGTTTTGGGTCTGTGTCTTGCCATTAGCGATAAGCTGTAGCATTTTTTTGTGTGCATGTAATAGCACAGGCAGCAAGCAGGGAACGAGCGGGAAGCGAACGATGACCTGCCAGGTCGGCACTTGCTGTACCCAGAAAATTATGTTATGTAATACAGCATTTAGACTCAACCCATTCAGAGAAATGCCTCTGCGTCTTCTGCACATACCCTGGTTGCTTGAAATTGACAAAGGGGCAACCACCATTCGAGACAACATGGAGTTGTTAGAGATACTTGCATGGAGATGAACTGAGCATTCAGCTACTGGGGCCCATGGCTTGAGTGTAACATTGACATTAATATCATACAGCATGAGCAATAAGATGGCATAAGCAAAGCTATGACCAGGAAAAAAAGTTACCATTTGGATATTAAGTCCCATGGCTAGACGGGGCCCATATTTCTATAAGTAATTGTTACAAGCCTCCTTTGTGTATTGATTACAATATGTAATCATTTCCTCTCCTGTCATCAGTTTTTTAACTTTAATAAAGTTATATAACTTTGTGATACATTTTTACATTTATTTATTGATTAAAAAAAAATTAAAATGCACATATCAATCGAAAAGTATGCACATCCCTTTTTTCTGTCTTGGGCAATCTGGTTATGATTACTTACATTTTCTAAGACAGTGTATTGGCACGCCTTGCACTTTATATAGCCAGTGTGCGTATTAGGTGGTTACTTCTCGTCTACTACTACCAGTGGTTGTGTTGGGAACTGCATCGCTACTCAAGCAACTTAAAGGGGAACTCCACATAAGGAAAACTTGTTTTCTATTAAAACTACATTTAAAGTTATATAGATGTGTCTATACAATGTATTACCGTATCTGTGCGGTTCTGCCACACTGGTAGCTGATAGAAATACAGGAAGTAAAGAAAAATGGCCTCTGTGCAAACCCACATTGTCTCCTGCTCCCTCTGCTCTCCCCCCTTAGGAGACAAATATTCCACGTCTCTGTCTCACATTGTGTGTGTTTGCTGAGCACAGGCTGATGATGCAGACAGGGGGCAGGGCGGGATGTCACAGGAGGCGGGGCTGGATCCCCCAATCCCCTGTGTGTTTCACCATCTCTGAGCGGCCAGAAGCAGCTGCTGCAACTTCACTGATTGTGCCGAAGTCTGCAGTGAAATTAGGGCTGTGTTCACATATGTTGGAGTTTCATTGCAGTACTGAAGCGTATTCACAAAAATTATGCAGTAACACAATAAATGATGGTAAACGGCACAGAGGATCAGAGCCAGCACTGCCAATCCCACCTAGAGAAAAAACGAGGCATACACAGTATATACAATGTAAGAGTCTGCAGAAACTTCTGCAGAAGTTTCTTTTTTTTTTTTTTAAACCCTACCCGGAGTTCCCCCCTAAGTTACATATTACTAGCACTTTTGAGCCTCCTCTTATGTCTATTTTAATGTATATTAACTTAAGAATAGACAATACACTTGGGGTTACTTCTTCGATGTAAATTCCATGTGTATTGTATTATGTAAATAAAATAAAATAAAAACTCCCAAAAACTAAATTACACATCAAATATGCATAGAAAAACAATAAAAAATTTATTGAAATGCTGATTTCAATAGAAACACACATGGAAATACAGGTGTATTTTTCAGCCTCCTTTTCACGCAGTGAAACGCTGAGAAATAAATTACATAAAATAAGATATTATTCTATTACCGCACTGAAAACACTGCATCATTCGAGTCAAGCAATGGAATGAGATGTCATTTATAAAAGTCATTTTTTTTTACTATTTCAGGTATGACACCCCCCTCCCAACCCCCGCTAAATGATGATCGGCATCTGCTCCTGTTTTGGATTCATTATTATGAGTTTCGGGTTGAACGAGCTAAAACCAAGAAGTATAGCCGCGTTCTCTCTGTGCGCTGAGGTGACATTTAATAAGAGGCCGCAGAGAACTCTCAGCCCTTTTGTTACATGCAAGCAAAACGGTCTGCTGACAGCACAGTTATTGTGAAGTTATCGCTGGGGAATAGGTCACTTAAACTGCTTTTTTTCCCTGCTCTGTGCACCTGAAATAACTTTTTATCTACTAATCATTCCTGATGAACGTAACCCCCGGGGGCAGCAGAAAAAGCCGTAATAATCGATAGAACCTATAACATGCATGTATAAAATGGTTTACTTATATTTGTATTGCATTACCTCTTTACTATAACCCAGAGCATGATTATATACATACAATATACGAAAAATAAATAAATATATATATATATATATATATATATATATATATATATATATATACACTACCGTTCAAAAGTTTGGGGTCACATTGAAATGTCCTTATTTTTGAAGGAAAAGCACTGTACTTTTCAATAAAGATAACTTTAAACTAGTCCTAACTTTAAACAAATACAGTCTATACATTGCTTATGTGGTAAATGACTATTCTAGCTGCAAATGTCTTGTTTTTGGTGCAATATCTACATAGGTGTATAGAGGCCCATTTCCGGCAACTATCACTCCAGTGTTCTAATGGTACAATGTGTTTGCTCATTGGCTCAGAAGGCTAATTGATGATTAGAAAACCCTTGTGCAATCATTTTCACACATCTGAAAACAGTCTAGCTCGTTTCAGAAGCTACAAAACTGATCTTCCTTTGACCAGATTGTGTTTCTGGAGCATCACATTTGTGGGGTCAATTAAACGCTCAAAATGGCCAGAAAAAGAGAACTTTCATCTGAAACTCGACAGTCTATTCTTGTTCTTAGAAATGAAGGCTATTCCATGCGAGAAATTGCTAAGAAATTGAAGATTTCCTACAATGGTGTGTACTACTCCCTTCAGAGGACAGCACAAACAGGCTCTAACCAGTGTAGAAAAATAATTGGGAGGCCTCGTTGCACAACTAAGCAAGAAGATAAGCGCATTAGAGTCTCTAGTTTGAGAAACAGACGCCTCACAGGTCCCCAACTGGCATCTTCATTAAATAGTACCCGCAAAACACCAGTGTCAACATCTACAGTGAAGAGGCGGCTGCGGGATTTTGGGCTTCAGGGCAGAGTGGCAAGGAAAAAGCCATATCTGAGACTGGCCAATAAAAGAAAAGATTAAGATGGGGAAAAGAACACAGACATTGGACAGAGGAAGACTGGAAAAAAGTGTTGTGGACAGATGAATCCAAGTTTGAGGTGTTTGGATCACAAAGAAGAACGTTTGTGAGACGCAGAACAACTGAAAAGATGCTGGAAGAATGCCTGACGCCATCTGTTAACCCCTTAAGGTCAAAGCCTATTTTCGTTTTTGCGCTTTTGCTTATTCCATTTTAAGTTTAAAAGTCCATAGCGCTTGCATTTTTTCACCTAGAGACGTATATGAGCGCTTATTTTTTGCGAAACCAATTGTACTTTGCAATGACCGGCATTATTTTTCCATAACATATGCTGCGAAACCGGAAAAAAATCATTTGCTCTGTCAAATTGAAAAAAAAAAATGAATTTGTTTTGATTTCGGGGAGTTTTGCATTTACGCCGTCCGTCCTATGGTAAAACTGACTTGTTATGCATGTTCCTCAAGTCGTTATGATTACTATGATATATAACATGTATAACTTATATTGTATCTGATGGCCTGTAAAAAATTCAAACCATTGTTAACAAATATACGTTCCTTAAAATCGCTCCATTCCCAGGCTTATAGCGCTTTTATCCTTTGGTCTATGGGGCTGTGTGAGGTGTCAGTTTTTGCGCCATGATGTGTTCTTTCTATCGGTACCTTGATTGCGCATATACGACTTTTTGATCGTTTTTTATTACATTTTTTCTGGATTTGATGATTAGGGGAGGGGATTTTTTATTAATAAAAACACTTTTTTACTTTTTTTTTTACATGGACTAGAAGCCCCCCTGGGGGGCTTGTATATACATAGCACTGATCTTTCATAGAGATCAATGCTGTCTATATACACAGCAAAGATCCATCAGATCGGTCATAGATTGCTATGGCCTGCTGCAGGCCATAGCAATCTATTGCCGAGCAGAGATCAGCGTCATTCCGACGCTGAGGCCCGGCACGGGCAGAAGAACGGATCTCCCCCCCGCGATCGCATCGCGGGGGGAAGATCCGACCCACTAGACACCAGGGATAGTGTGCATAAAGCACTTCAATGCAGCTGTCAGGTTTGACAGCTGCATTGAAGTGCTTAATTAGCCGGCGCGGCAACGGGACCCGCGCCGGCTAACAGAGGCACTGCCCGGCTGCACGTGTCAGTCGGGATCAGCGCCGTTCAGAGCGGGGTCCCGGTAGGACCCCGCTCTGAACACCCCCGCGGCGCCATGACGTATCAGATACGTCATGGGTCGCTAAGGGGTTAAGCATGGTGGAGGTAATGTGATGGTCTGGGGTTGCTTTGGTGCTGGTAAGGTGGGAGATTTGTACAGGGTAAAAGGGATTCTGAATAAGGAAGACTATCACTCTGCACCGCCATGCCATACCCAGTAGGCAGCGCTTGATTGGAGCCAATTTCATCCTACAACAGGACAATGACCCTAAACACACCTCCAAATTGTGCAAGAACTATTTACAGCAGAAGCAGCAGCTGGTATTCTATCATAGGTAATGGAGTGGCCAGCGCAGTCACCAGATCACCACCCCATTGAGCTGTTGTAGGAGCAGCTTGACCGTATGGTACGCCAGAAGTGCCCATCCAACCAATCCAACTTGTGGGAGCTGCTTCTAGAAGCATGGGGTGCAATTTCTCCAGCTTACCTCAACAGATTAACAGCTAGAATGCCAAAGGTGTGCAATGCTGGAATTGCTGCAAATGGAGGATTCTTTGACGAAAGCAAAGTGTGATGTAAAAACAATGTTATTTCAAATACAAATAATAACCTTGTCATTGTCTTGACTCTATTTTTTATTCATTTCACAACGTTTGGTGGTGAATAAGTGTGACTTTTCATGGAAAACACAAAATTGTTTGGGTGACCCCAAACTCTTGAACGGTAGTGTATATATATCATTATAGATAACTATACAAGGCATAACTAAAAGCTCCTAGATCCTAATCTTTAACATGAATCTGAATCTGAATCAAACACGACACCCCCCTCCAAAAAAAAAAAAAAACCTGGTACCATTCCGTAACTTGCATCAATCCATGTCCTTTCCCAAGGTCCAAACTGCTGCTGGTGCCATTATTTCGGTAAAAAAGTATTTAATTTCTTCAGAGCCAAAGAGGCGGGGCTTAGAACCTGTGCCTCTCTGTTCTTTTTCCCCGGCTTCCTTTGTGGTGGCTATGCTCCTGGGCTAAATGTTGATCTTTGTAGTCGCCACAAGGGCACATGCGTAAGATTGGTTCAGCACCGAAGATGGAAATCTAGCCAAATCAGAGATGTAGCCATGAAGATAGGCAGGGATGAAGAACAGAGAGGGGCTGCAGACCTCGGACACGGCCTTTTTATGCACAATTTCTTTGACCCAGCTCTGCAGGAAATAAACATGTTACCAAATTAACGGCACCAGACAAATTTTAAGTTTGGTTAAAAGTGTGACCAAAATAGGGCTCAAAAACAGAGCCAAAAGGTTGAACCAGCTGGTAGACTAATAAAGCACATGAGGCTCATAAAATGGCTGACAAAAATTGCTAGATGTCTTAAAGTGTCTTAAAAGTGTCCCACAGTCTGGACCTGCATTTGCCCTCGGAAGTTCAAGTATCCATGGAGATGACCATGTTGGATCAGTAATTCTTCACATTGCATGCTGTCGACTCTAGACTTTGCTAAAGGTACACTTTAAACTGTGTATGGTTTTTGTCACTGGTTTGTTCTGCTCTTTTGCTACACCCATTGATAACATGTCAAGGAAGTAAAGATTCTGGTCACATGACCTTCACGCAGACAGTTTCAATGTGAGCTGTGCTATGTGGGAGCAGTCTTCCAGGTTCAAAGGGCTGGGACTCCCTAATTTTGTCCTGGTTTTACCAGGGGAACACCTATCCATGTATCCTCCTGTTTGCTTGGTCCTACACCAGTCATTAGGCTTAGTCAGTGTCCAGTTCCCTATAACCTGCTCAAGCAAGAAACTAAACTCGTATACTGCAGCATTACCTAACAGTTCTAAAGCAAAAGTAGCAATTGGAACAATATGTAGTAGAACTTACTAGTAGAAAGGCAACTGATATTGGATCAGGTTCAGAGGCCCCAAGAGGCAAAATCTTCTCTTCACTTGAAGGTTCTTCAGACTTCAGTGGATTAAGTTCATAAGCTTTGAAGAGGTAAATATGTCTCTTTCTGTGTGCAAGCAAGTCAAAAGTTTTTCTAAATGACAGGGGCTTTTTAAAAGTGAGAGAACATTTGTGGAGAATGTCTAAACCTAAAGAGGAAAGCAACCCAAAAAGTCATTTGGCAAACAGACACATGTTCTGCCCCCTCCTGTGAAAGTAAAGTTAATAAGTAGAGATCTGCATGTGACTGTGTATATATGTCTATGCCAGCCCTACTCAATACCAAAAGGGCTTTAGGCCAGGCCTATGTTCTCTAACACCAGGGGGTCGATCATTGAAGATTCCCACTCACTGACGGCAAGAAGAGATCTCGAAAGCCGTCAGGAACTCATACATAGAGTATAGTAGAAAACAATATAATTTTTATTATACACGGCATAACTGGAATTCCTCTTTCGAGTAGATTTGCGAGTTCTCTTCATTAGTGACACTATTAAATGAGATCTGACACAATTACTGAGGGCTGATGAGCGGGCGGTCGGAATTATTAATATCAGATGGAACGTAACTAAGCTCCGAACAGAACAATTCATTTCACCACAGATCCCCAGTTTGCCTCCAGCTGAAGGAATAAATAAAGTTTTATTTTCTGTAACTTTATCGTGTTCTGCCCTGTGGTCAGGAACAAATATATTTTATGTTATGTTTTATCAATTTTAGCATTTAGCCATCTACATAAAACACAGTGTGAACAATCACCTCGGGCTGCCGTGAATAAACACCTCACGAGCGGCGCTGCTCCCGATACCTAGTAACGCTTGGATACAGTCCTCTTTGGTTTGGGATGGAGACCCAGTTTACAAATAAAAAGATGATATGGCACTTATTGTAGGTATTTTTACAGCTTCTGTGCAGGTGAATGGGCATAGAACGGTACTGGTGGTTGTATGTCATAACCAGAGACTCAAATAGGTTATAGCATGAAGATTTAAAGGGGTTGTCCAGCAAAATTCTTTTTCTTTCAAATCAACTGGTGTGAGAAAGTTATATAGGTTTGTAATTTACTTCTTTTAAAAATCTCAGGTCTTTCAGTACTTATTAGCTGCTGTATATCCTGCAGGAAATGTTATTTTATTTTCAGCCTGACACAGTGCTCTCTGCTGACATCTCTGGCCGAGACAGGAACTGTCCTGAGCAGGAGAGGTTTTCTATGGGGATACATGGAGAACCGAGACAGAGTTCCTGTCTTGGCCAGAGATGTCAGCAGAGAGCACTGTGTCAGACTGAAAATAAAACATTTCCTGCAGGACATACAGCAGCTGATGAGTATGGGAGGCCTTGAGATTTTTTTTTATAGAAGTAAATTACAAATCTATATAACTTTCTCATATCAGTTGATTTGAAAAAAAAAAGTTTTTCGCTGAACAACCCCTTTAAAGAGATACTTAGAGGGGAAAATAATGTTTTAAAAAATCAACCGGTGTCAGAAATTTATAAAGATTTGTTCATTACTGAAGTTTTCCAGTACTTATCAGCTGCTGTATGTCCTGCACGAAGTGGTGTATTCTTTCCAGTCTGACACAGTGCTCTCTGCTGCCTCCTCTGTCCGGGTCAGGAACTGTCCAGAGCAAAAGCAAATCCCCATAGAAAACCTCTCCTGCTCTTGCTGACACAGACAGAGGTGGCAGCAGAGAGCGCTGGGTCAGACTGGAAAGAGAATATCACTTCCTGCAGGACATACAGCTGCTGATAAGTACTAAAAGACTTGAGATTTTTTTTTTAAAGAAATAATTTACAAATCAGTAAAATGTTTTGACGTTAATTTAAAATAAAAATAAAAACTTTTTTTTTTCCTGACTACCCCATTAAACCTGTTATCACCTTATGTTGCCAGAGCCACAAGTCATTGTGATGGCGCCTGCCGGCTTCCCCCCACCCGACTGATTTTTATTGACAGATCTTACCCTGTTTGGGTGTAAAGAAAGAGCTATCAATCATGCCCATCACAACAGGCCGAAGCCACAAGAAAACTTGTGGTTTCGGTAGCATGCAAGTGGTCAGGTTCCCTTTAAGAAAATTTCAAACCTAGTAATTTAACCCTTGTGGTGCTGCAAATAATAAACCAAGGAGGCCGGCTGTAACAATGCATGCAGACTGGTAGGAATGGCTGGCACCCTTAGGGCCCTATTCCACCGGACGATTATCGTTCGCATAACGATTAACGATCTCGAACGACCGCTATTGCCAAAGACCTGTAAACGTTCACTCATTTCCATGGAGCGATAATCGGTACTTATGATCGTATTTGCGATCGTTTTATCTTCGCTATTTTTTCGCTATTGCGTTCGTGTCTACTGCGAACGACGTCTTATTCAATGCGAACGATTTGCGAACGTTTTGCGAACGAGCAATGATAAAAAAAGGTCCAGGTCTTATAAAGCGATCAACGATTTCTCGTTCGGTCGTTACTCGTTAATTGCATTTCAACCGAACGATTATTGTTTAGATTCGAACAATTTAATGATAATCTGAACGATAATCGTCCGGTGGAATAGGGCCCTTAGGTGAAATGTGAAGCTCCTGGGTCCTACTGCTAAATCAATAGCCGGGTCCAGCACCTACTATGTGCATCTGCTACCTCTGCGACTTGTTCTTATAGCAACCAGTCAGAACTCATGTCTCATTTTTTTAATTGCTTTATTGCAGCCTGATTGGGTAATATAGGTAGCAACTGTTTACAGTTAAAAAAAAAATAATAATAAGGGTGAATTTATTTTCTTTTCAAATCAACCAGTGTCAGGAAGTTATAAAGATTTATAAGATGGTTCTATTTAAAAAGCTCATGTTCTCCAGTACTTATCAGTTGCTGTATGTCCTGCAAGAAGTGGTGCTTTGTATCCAGTCTGACACAGTGATCTCTGCTGCCACCTCTGTCCATGAGAGGAACTGGCTGAAGCAGAAGATATTTTCTATGGGGATTTGCTACTGCACTGGACAGTTCCTGACATGGACTTAGGTGGCAGCAGAGAGCACTGTGTCAGACTGGAAAGAATACACCACTTCCTGCAGGACATACAGCAGTTGATAAGTACAGGAAGACTTGAGATTTTTAAATACTAAGGAAATAACTAATCTATATAACTTTCTGACACCAGTGGATTTAAAAAAGAAAAGAAAGAAAACGGAAAAAAATATTATTAGAGTACCCCTTTAAGCACTGATTTTTTATTTATTTATTTTTAATTCAAGTAAAAAAAAATACACAAAGAGTGAAAGATTGAACATTTTTTGTAGTAATTCCCCTTTAAGATTCAGTGACTGGTGATTTTTTTTTATTGCTGTAGGAAGTGAAGATGCAGTGAAATAGGACTGGACTACCAATGACAGTGACGTGGATTAAAGTTGGCAATGCTTCGGTTTTCATACGTCTGAATCAGTCTTTTTTTTTTTTAAATTGATTTTTATCCTAGGAGTGTGTGCGCAATGGTCTTAAATGGAATATAAAAGCAACACGACTAAGCTTTCAACATTACAAAGTGAGAAACCGATTGAAGTAAGGGATATGAGTAGAGAGCGGCTACAACAAAGCAGTCCTTAAGTGGTTAACAGCAGGGGCTTGGCTAAGCCTGGGGATCTGGACACACAGAACTATGCCCAAAGATTTACCGCCACTAATTTAGATGATGGCATTATTACTGTGGACTAGGAGTTTAAGAAAATTTAAAGAAATCGAGGGCACTGTATTGTAATGGAATGTCTTACGCCCTGCTCACGTAATGGAATGTCTCACACACCATACGCTATACATCGGAGGTATATATTAGATGTATTCCTTTTCTGAAGCCTTCCCTAGATTCGGCTATCGGATTTGTTTCAAATTTGTACAGGAGCAGGGACTCCTATAAAAAGATAGGCGTCCCTGTTCCAGTATACTGAGCAGAGAGGCATACACTATACACCACATGCCTCTCTGCTCAGTTACTTTCAAAAATGCGTCCAGCAAATGGGCACCCAGCATAGGGTGCTGAGACAACTGTGTAAAGGTGTAGGGATCTTGAGAGGAGTCCCTGCATCCATGGAATGCAAAGAAAGCTTAGGGGAATCCTCATTTGGTGCAGATGATGCAAAGACCTAGTAAGGTGATTACCCAATGGTGTACAGCAGTGTATATCCTTTATAGCATGGATGGGGAACCTTCAGTCCTCCAGTTGTCAGCTTTGGCTGTCCGGGCATGATGGGAATTGTAGTTTTGCGACATCTGAAGGGCCGAAGGTTCACCATCCCTGCTTTAAAGCAAAACATCTGGTTTTAGTAGGTTCTAGTGGCGTCTGGCTTAGCAAATATAATTAAGCATTGAGGCATATATAGTGTGTCTTGCTGCTCAGTGTACAGCAACAGGGGCTCCCCTCTTTTTGACAGGAATTCCCGCTCTTGTACAGGATTTGCCTAAAATCCAAAAAAGATAGGAACAAATTTTTTTGTGAAAACAAAATCAACTTTAAACATATTAAAGGAGATTTATCAAACTGGTGTAAAGTAGAATTGGCTCAGTTGCCCCTAGCAACCAATCAGATTCCACCTTTCATTCCTCACAGATTCTTTTGAAAATGAAAAATGGAATCTGATTGGTTGCTAGGGGCAACTGGGCCTGATCTACTTCTACATCAATTTAATAAATTTCATACATCGATTCTAATACTAGTGGACACCACCCCAATAAGGGGCAGAAAAAGACCAGTCTTAGTCTCCTGATACCTCCTCATAAAGGTCTTTTTCTGCCCAAATGTTTCCTCTCCAGTAGTCACTTTATGGTCTCTCTTTGAGCAGTCCATAATATAACATTTAGAGGGCGTCAAAGCTTTATGGTTCCCATTCAGGACTGGATCCAGGTTGGTCATACACCTTCAATAACTAGTTTGACCGACAGCTTTTCCTCCCATATTTTCTTATACAAAGTCATACTCAGTTGTCGGTTGGTTAAGAAAACCATTGGTGGTGGCTTATTTGCCCTACAAATAAACAGATCCTGAAATTCAACAAGAGTTACAGCACTGTTTTCATATCGACAGCCACCATATTGAGATACGGTATATCATTGCCGACATTATTCTAGGGGACGCTTAGGGGAAAGGTCATACACATGAGATAGTCGGCCAGTCTGGCAGGTGCCTAAAGGGATACTCCAGCCAAAAATAAATAAATAAAATTCTTTAAAATCAACCGGTAGCAGAAAGTACCAGAGATTTGTAATTTACATCTATTAAAAAATCTCAAGTCTTCCAGTACTAATCAGCTTCTGTATGCCATGCAGGAAGTGATGTATTTTTTCCAGTCTGGAGAGCAGGAGAGATTTTCTATAGGGCTTTGCTGACATGGACAGAGGTGGCAGCAGAGAGCACTGTGTCAGCCTGGAAAGAATACACCACTTCCTGCAGGGTATACAGCAGCTGATAAGTACTGGAAGACTAGAGATTTGTTTTAATAGAAGAAAATGACAAATCGGCATAACTTTCTGATACCAGTTGATTTGAAAGAAAAAAAACGTACAAAGTATATAAAGAAAAATATTGAGGCGCTCATTACATCATCAAGCACCCCCTGAATCTTCATCCCCTGGGTGTCCTCCATATATATATATATATATATATATATATATATATATATATAATTTTCATACACTCCAGTGCATTCACAAGTAAATGTTCCTCTCCAGCTCACACCCTTCCCCCAGTGCTGCCTATAGACAGAGGCCTGCAATACCTATAGGCAAAATCCCGGCTGCAAGGCTGTAGATTTATTAGGTGTATTGCACTGTAATAATTATTCTTGTCTCATATACATAAAATATACCCTTCTCAGAGATCCACTATTGACAAGATAAACTAGGACGGCTGGCGGAGCGCAGCAGATTTAGCTAGCATTATTTCACCATTTTCCATGCTCCAAGCAGCTGACATTACCCCCGTTCATAAATTAAATGAATCCGCCTCGGTTTTCCAAAGTGTTACAGATTTATTGACAAACAACCTTTTTGGAAATTGAGTGATTCCTATAGGAATTCAGCCAAGAGCCTGTACTGAATGTCTAGATTGCTTAAAAAAGAAGGCCTCACGCCGTGTACTGAGCAGCCGCTACAAGAGGAGATCCCGTCTAATTCTCTTAGGCCCTGGATGAGCAGACGTTTAAGAAGATGGATGGAAAAACTTAGCTATAGGGGGAGGACAACTTCGAGGTGGGAGAGAAAAGGTGTTTGTAAAAAAAATTCAAAAAATCGCGGTTATCACCTTATTATAATTGAAGTCAATGGAAAGATGGCCAATACACGTAAGGGGAGATTTATCAAACATGGTGTAAAGCAGAATTGGCTCAGTTGCCCCTAGCAACCAATCAGATTCCATCTTTCATTTTACAAAGAGTCTGTGAGGAATGAAAAGTGGAATCTGATTGGTTGCTAGGGGCAACTGAGCCAGTTTCACTTTACACCGTGTTTGATAAATCTTTCTCATAGTGTATAAATTAAATATACTGAAAATAATTAACATTTAAAGGGGTACTCCGGTGAAAAGCCTTTCCCCAGTAATTGAAAGTTATATAACTTTGTAATATGCTTCAATCACCTATCTGCCTCCCTTCCCTATCTTTTCCCCTCTCAATCCCCCACCAGGAAGTGAACTAAACTCATTCTTACCTAATGACTGTTGACCCCAGGCTGCTCTGTGGCAGCCATTTTGTGACAATGACATCATCAAGAGGAAGGCAGGTCTAAACCCTTATAAGCCAGCCTCCCTTTGTCAGATGACTTAGGTTGCTCAGTTCTGATATGCTGAGCAGGCTGTAAGCCATCTAACAGTTTTACAGAGTCAGCTAGACATCACAGAAGAAAAAGTGAATGATGGGAAAGCCCAAACCAGGAAGTAAAGAAAAAATGAAGTCACCAACTGGAGCTTCAGGGACCTGCAAACAGCAGGAAAATCAAATGAAGGAGGGATAGTAAGTGTGAAAACTATGTTTATGATTGATTGATTGATTGATTGATTTTTTTATTTTTATTAATTGATTGTACCCCTTTAAGCTATGTTTACACACATTAAAATAATACTGAGTGAATTTTGGGTGAAAATAAAACAAAGTTCAAACAAGTGGGAAAAAAATGACAATTTTTTTTTGTTAAACTAGGTGGTAAATAATGAGCATGTTCAGTATTTTGACCGTCATAATCATTTACATCCGGCATTCTACATGGTGTATGTATTGCTGCTGTTCAAATTCCCAGTGGCTTCAATGGAGTGCATTGTTACATTGCAAAAACAGCTGTTTTTAATTTTACTTATCTATTTGTGAACATAGCCTTAATAGAGTATTCCACTCAAACATAACTTTTCATGTATGTTGCTGCCCATGGTGAGACTAACGATTCCTTCCATACTTATGTTATTATCTATTCAGTCTCTTTCCCCCAGTTCTGAGCTGCTTTTTTTCTGCTGAAGACACAAAAATCTGTGTGTGAGCTTTTCTCTTCGTCTCCCCCTCCTTTTCTGAGACGGCTGATGTAAACAAGTCCCTGGCAGGCTGTATCTGCAACTTTATAGCTTCTTTGTAATGCTGGGAGGGTTAATCTGAGGCCAAGTTGCTGATAGCTTACTATGATTATCCCTCCCGGTATTAAAAAGTTGCAGACAGGGACTTGTTTACATCAAAAGGGAGGGGGGAGGAGGAGATGGAGAGAAAAGCTCACACACATATTTTTGCGTCTTCAGCAGAAAGCAGCAGCTCAGAACTGGGGAAAGGAGACTTAATAGTTAATAACAAGTATGGAAGGAATTGTTAGCCCCACAGTGGGGAGCAACAAATGAAAAGTTAAGCGGAACACCCCTTTAAACTATTTTTTTGTTTTTTATTTTTCCCGTTACGATCTCCAGTCTTTTGGGTCTAGATCTATTGACCAGCAGAACCACCGTTTGTATGGAAACCTTCGACTATTTTTGAGCAAATAAAGTCAATGCATATAAACATGAGGCTGATTATAAATTGCCTTCAAGCTGTTTTTTTTTTTTATAGTAAATGGTAACGGAATAGACAATTACAAATAATAAGGTTTTTAGCACTATGCCCCTCCAGTAACCATACCGTCATATATGTTATAATAAGTGCCAGAAGGTAAATCATACACATAGACCGTGACCTTCCTTAAAGACGTGTCTCCCTCTTCTGCCATGACACACTTCGAGACACCCAACTTCTCACTCCTCGGGATTTTTCTAGGTTAGCCAAGGGGCATGGAGAGAGAGAGAGATGAAGAGATTGAGAGAGAAAGTAAGCAATCATTGAACCTTACAAAGAAAAATAAGGAACAAAGCCTAACATAATCTGTCAAAATCAAGGCCCACTGTCACCAGAAGAGACAGATCTGCTCATTTTCATTTCACAGCCCCACTAGAAGCATACTCTAACTGCTACACGAGACACATGCAGGCAACTGGCCATTTTTGAATAATAATTTATTTATATAAGACCCAGAGGCAAGCTATAACTAGTTCAGATCTGGCACGCCATGCGGAACATGTAAAGAGTTAAAGTAATTGGTAGGGACTGTCTTAGAAAAAAAAAAAATGTGGCTGTGGGATTTAAAAAAAAAATAATAAAAAATTGGAGCCCGTCGACAACCATCTGAAAGCATTTTTTTGTGATTTCCAAAGCATATACATTTGCCCTGGATACCAAAATATTTATGTCATCATACTGCCAAACAGTGCCGAATGGTGATGCTTGGTCGAGCATAGTATGGGATCTAGCATTGGTCTGCTCGATCAGGTTCGATACTCGCCTCGGGCAACGGTGGCCATATACCTTCAATAACTGGCGGCCAAACGATTACATTCTTTTATCCTGATTTTTAAATTTAAAAAAATTCTAGGTTAACCAGGCACCCTCCGCTCTGCCGAGCGCACAATTTCAATGGGGTTCATTACTCGAGTCAAGCATTCAAGGATTGAAATATGCCTAATTCAATTATTGAGCCCTTGAGCACTTAAAGGGATTATCCAGCGCTACAGCGCCACTATCATCCAGAGACAGCACCGCTCTTGTCTCCAGTTTGGGTCCAGGTTCTGTAACTCAGTTCCATTGAAGTGAATGGAGCTTTATTGCAAACCTTGCCTGAACTGGAGAAATAATTGTACTGTCTCTGGAAGAAAGTGGCCATGTTCATGTAGCGCTGGATAACCCCTTTTAGTGCTCTCTCAATGTTATGTAGTGGCAGAACAATGCTTGTAGTGAGGGATTTTGTGAGTATTTCCTGTTTATAGGAAGCTAATCACAAACCAAAATGCACACTTGAACTTTATTTGTTCTGTTCTTTACATCCAGTGGCACTGAAAGCTGGTTACAACATTCAGATGAGGCACAAAGCGTTGGTGGTCAACCACCAGAATGCCCTTAAATTGAAGAAAATAAAACACCAAAGACTTAAATAACCTTCAATGTCGGGTTCCTGTACAAAGATCTACACATCCTCACAGTTGCCAACAGTCCCGGTTTTGCCTGAACCATCCCAGGACTTGCCCCTTGGGCCGGCCCTCTTTGCTTTTAACTATAAGCACCTAGGGGGAGGTTCATTATCATTGTGCCCTGGGTGTACGCCATGGAGAAGGTGCAGATTGTGGCCTTTTCCCTGACCGTAACCCTCTCTGAGCTAAAGTGCAGGTAGAGGGGGCTTGGCAAGGCGGGGAGGAGAGGTGGTCTCCTCCCACACCCCATTTATTAGGGTTTACGCCTGGAAACTGACAGAAACCAAAATAATTTTACACTTGCTCCAGAGCTGGTGTAGACTCCAGGCACAGCGCCTACTGGCTGACTTTGCGCCTTTTTGTAAATCCGCAGCAAAAAAGGGGCGGGGTTCTATCCAGGCCTGGCGTACAAGTTTTCCAGCCATGATAAATATCTCACTTATACATCCATTTTACCTTGCCTCCTTCTCAGCAGTGTGCTTCCTGGTACCTAACCCACCACACAGTATGCAGGAAGAATAGCAATACTTCTATCTATGCTGTGCTTGCTCTTGATGTCAGGTCATGGTAGGAGGGGCAGGGATCCTTACGGTATGGCAGCCTGTACAGCACAGACAGCTCATGCCTATAAGCTGTGTGTACAGTAGAGATAAGTGCAACTCGAGCATTCTTGAGTCAGAGCATTTGGGATTTGAATACATCCATGTTTTCCTGGACTCCCAAGGGCTGCATCCAACTTCTTCAGCCACCAGTGTTCAAATTCCAAATTAGTTTAGTCATGCATCCTCGAGTTTCACTTATCAAGCAATTGTGATCAGCTTCCTCTTCCTTCTCTAGGCCATTTCTTTGAAACGCAATTACTAATCACTGGGTCGGACCATTCTCTTCTTAATAGGGGTGTGCCCCTACTCAATCTGTTAGATCGGTGCTCGTTTACTGGGCCTATTACATGGCCCGAATATCATTTAGCAAGGGATGCACGGACATCGTTAACGATGCGGTCTGTTTCTTCCCAGGTCTTCAGCCAATCACTGGGTGCGGCGGTCCCAGATAGTGATTGGCTGAGCAGCCTGTCAGCTCAGACAGGCCGCTCTGAAGTTGGAGTGTGTGGGACCTGGGAAGAAGCAGAGCAGAGGAGCTCTGGAGTGTGTATAGGTAATGTCTATTGTCTGCAGAATCGTCAGCTGCCGCCAGCGGCAGCTGATGATTTTAGGTTTGGGCCTAGAGCAACGATCAGCTGATCGTTGTCTCTATTACAATGAGTCATAATAGGCGGATTCATCCAATTATCACTCCATGTAATAGGGCCTTTAGAGTCAGATTGTTTACTGACACTCTATTGATACTGTGCAGGTTGTCAGTCTATTCCTATATTTCCAGGAACAGAGCAACAGCCACGGTAAATTCTAAAAAAAAAAAAAAAAAAAAAAAAAAATGCTCCTTAATTATTATTTTGTGGAGAATTCAAGACACGTCAGAAGAACATAAATGCAAATGCTGGAATTGTTCTTCTCATACATGGAAATGAATATTTCCCCATATAATGAACGTCAATAATAATAATAAAAAATTTCAAGGATTAATAAATATTTAATGGTTTTCTCAAATGAGCGTGTGCAGAGCCATAAAGGTTAACCAAACACTGTCTTAAATCAGTTATATTACACTAATTAAATGTGGTGTAGAAGCATATGAGGCCTATAGGGAAGTGTGGGTGGGGGTTCAAAAGGGTTAAATTTAGTAACAAAATGCATTCATAATGTAAAGCTGCAGGAGGTCCATAGGATGGTGGAAAAACACAGAAAATCTGACTCTGTGAGCAATGATAACCGTAAGGGAAAATTCTAGTAATCTGTCATCCCCCATTACAGACAGACAGTACTTCATTGGATTTCATAGGTTATTGGAATCATATATTAAATAAACATGTAATATTTGGTAATTTGAAAAAATGTACCCTCTAAAAACGAGGGGGATTCATCAAACTGGTGTAAAGTAGGACTGGCCCAGTTGCCACTAGCAACCAATCAGATTCCACTCTCCATTCCTCACAGATTCTTTGGAAAATGAAAGGTGAAATATGATTGGTTGCTAGGGGCAACTAAGCCAATCCTACTTAATACCAGTTGGATAAATCTCCCCCTAAGGTCCTGCTCACACTACGGAAATTCTTTGAGCCAGAGGCGGGAAGATCGGAGGCACGCAATCCCTCCGATTTAAACAGATTAAAGGCAGGTTGCGGCGCTGGTGGTTACGCACAGAATCTCGGCCTAAAGCCCAGTTCACATTGAGTAAAAACGGTAGAATTCCGCCATGCTCAATGTCCTGTAGTATCTGAATGGAAGGACATGCGCGCCTCTGCTCCCCTCCCATAGAGATACTGCAGGACACTGAGCACGGCAGGATTCTGAGGCGGAGAGCTCCACCGCGGAATTCCATCGTTATTGCTCAGTGTAAAATGGGCCTAAGGGTGTAAAAATCTGCAATTTTTTTTAGCTTTTTGAGGTCAAGCTTGGAGCTCAATAAAATTTGAAGATTTTACTTTGGTTGCTGTTGGACCCTCTACTTGCACTGATACTAATACTGGTGTCTTCTTATGTGGGAGAAGGGTGTCCTCAGGCCCCAAGACCCAAGAGAAACTGTTATCTGCACCTTCATTAGTCAACAACCAACAAACTTATGGTGACCCACCTCTATTCTTGCTTTTATACAGTTCCTTCAAAGGGACCCTCTGCTGTCTCCACATGACTGACCCATTTTCTATGAGACCGAATATAGACCATGAATATGGTTCTAGTCCAGATTCCGCACCGCTACTCCATTCAGAGCCCTATTCTCAAAATGTAATTTTACGTACATCGCCATATCCATACTATAACTCCCATAGTGAGTCCATGCTGATGAAATCAATGAGAGAAAAATCTAGCATCCTGTGAAATGTCTATGACTCCAATAGGGACTCAATTTGCTGTCAGACAGGGTCCGTGCCCTTTCTAAGGCGCATTGGGAATTTACAATTGCTTCTGGTTTTTACTTCTTGCAGAACAATTTTGCTAAATCATAGAGTAGAAAAAACAATCTTGTGTTTTATTTTCTTTGACCTAGTTGGTTGCATCGCTAGACTTGGTCTACGTGGCAAAAATTGCATGTGGCCATTATAGCGTTCGAGGATCACAGAAAATGACAACATAGGATCACTCATTGTCATTGTTAGTGTTAACCTATGGGTTGGTGTGGCTGTAGGGTAATTTTGGCAATTTAACTGGGCAATGTACCACTATAACAGTGAATTACTATAGTAAAGTAAGTTATTCACTGTGCATAACCTTATCGTCAAGCCACAGTCCAGAGTAGAAAAAAAATTCTAATATATTGTACAAGAAATTTCGGAAAGTAAACATTACAGTTGAGCAAACCTTTTTAAAATGTTGGGATTTGGCAACGTTCTCTGAATCTGAATGCTCTGTGTTTGATTCCCCACGGCTCAGAAGTTGGATGCCACCCTAGGGCTTGCCAGGAAAACATGGATACAGCCATAGGTCATTGGCTGTATTCATGTTTTCCAGGACTACTTTGGGCGGCATCCATCTTCTGCAGTCGTGTGGAATCAAACGCAGAGTGTTCGATTTCATGAACGTTGCTTAACCCAAACATTTTGACTGGTTTGCTCAACACTAGTAAACATGCAATGCCTTCCATTACATAGTTAATAAGGTTGAAAGAAGACAAGAGTCCATCAGGTTCAACCTAGAGAAACCCTACTGTGTTGATCCAGAGGAAGAAAAACGTTCTTCCATTCTTGAGGTCATGGGATCTAAACAGTTAAGGCCCTATTACACAGAATGATTATTGGCTGTATTCGGCCGATAATCGCCCCATGTAATAGAAGGCAACGATCAGCCAACATATATGATGTTGACTGATCATTGCTGTCGTTGTTATTCAACATGTTAGACAAGATAGCAATGATCTGCTGCCGTCGATCCATGCAATAGGAGCGGCAGCTGCAGACCACTTCTATCTTCTATGACCTGCCCGGATGATCCAGCGATCACCCGGACAGCCCCCCAGTCCTTTCAACCAACTTTAAATAAATAGTACAAAAATAAAAATTTGGTAATATATCATATCAGAGAAAAATACTTTTTTGTCCTCTTATCAGGATCCTTGCCAAGCTTTCACTCTAAGAGTCCATCTTATGTATATAAACTACTGAGAGATTAGGTTACATGCTGCCCATATACAGAGATACATTTCGTTTAGCTAAGTTAAGGGAAGAAATATTCATGACAACCATTCACTACATTTCCCGAAATGTTATCAGTGCACTTAAAAAGCCTCATTTAGATAACAATCTGTGTTGACTCTCATAGACTTACACAGGGTTTACACTTAGCGAAAGAAGGTCATGACCTCACGTTGCTTTCAAAAACTGGTAATTCTATGGAGAGAAGAGTGGTGAGAAGGGGGGTTGGGTTGTGAAGAAAGCCAGAAGCAAACACAGAGCCTGCACAAGTTTACTGTGAATTTTAGCTCTCACTCCAGGGCTTGATTCACAGCTTAGACTGCTCAGCATTGTTTTATAATGTCCTCTATGCTGTTTCTGCTTCTCAGGGTATGTATAGAGACATATTAGCACAAGATCTCCTCTTCTATGTGTGCAGTGTATGGAAGCCATCATTGAGTCCTCACCTACTACTATCTCAAAGGCATCTGAAAAGAAGAGATGAAGCCTACAGAGGGGCAAACTGGTGAAAAATACCATATACTAGTTATGTAATGGTCAGAAATAATACAACTCCAAAAGTTACCTGAAAAAAACAGGAAAGCTAAAGTATACATAGTTTTTTTTTTTTCTTAAAAATCACGAGAATTTTTTTTTTTTTTTACCATACAAAACATTTTGTGATACAAATCAAATAGAGTAACAAAAGGCATAAAAAAGAAGTATAGAAGGATTAATAAAGAAATCAATAGTTGCTCCCATAGGCATTGCATCTAGAAAAATAAAATGTTAAGACATTTTATATATATATATATATATATATATATATATATATATATATATATATATATATATATATTATTAAGAATCTCTTATAGAGACCTGGGGCTGGATGACCGGTGCAGACCCCGACAGGCCACTAACTGCCTAGTCAATGGGACCTTTGGATATGATGAGCAGTAATATGTCAGCATATCTGCGCGCACTTAATAAAGCAGACGTACCGGTACACACGTTCAGCACCGTCATCCGCGCGCTGCCGGTATACAGTAAATGGGATGAATACAGCCATCTATCACACACACATCCACAGAGCCACATGTAATGCGTTCTACACCCAGCCGGGAATCAATACACATATACTGTACATAAAACACGGATAGGCTCGATACTAATATGCCTTGTAACAAAGCGGTTCCAATCACACGTCAATCTTTATTCTTTATAACAGGCAAATATTGCATTAAAAGTTTTATTGCCACAGTATTCAGTAAGAGATAGATAGATAGATAGATAGATAGATAGATAGATAGATAGGAGATAGATAGATAGATAGATAGATAGATAGATAGATAGATAGATAGATAGATAGGAGATAGATAGATAGATAGATAGATAGATAGATAGATAGATAGATAGATAGATAGGAGATAATAGATAGATAGATAGATAGATAGATAGATAGATAGATAGATAGATAAATAGATAGATAGGAGATAGATAGATAGATAGATAGATAGATAGATAGATAGGAGATAATAGATAGATAGATAGATAGATAGATAGATAGATAGATAGATAGATAGATAGATAGGAGATAGATAGATAGATAGATAGATAGGAGATAGATAGATAGATAGATAGATAGATAGATAGATAGGAGATAGATAGATAGATAGATAGATAGATAGATAGATAGGAGATAGATAGATAGATAGATAGATAGATAGATAGATAGATAGATAGGAGATAGATAGATAGATAGATAGATAGATAGATAGATACTGTAGCTAGATTTTGGTCTTGTTCACATGGTGCACACTTGGCATACAGTACACACCAAGTAGCACTTTTTCCATATGTACTATGTACTAGCATGGGGTATAATGGGCACGGATAGGCTCGATACTAATATGCCTTGTAACAAAGCGGTTCCAATCACACGTCAATCTTTATTCTTTATAACAGGCAAATATTGCATTAAAAGTTTTATTGCCACAGTATTCAGTAAGAGATAGATAGATAGATAGATAGATAGATAGATAGATAGGAGATAGATAGATAGATAGATAGATAGATAGATAGATAGGAGATAATAGATAGATAGATAGATAGATAGATAGATAGATAGATAGATAGATAGATAAATAGATAGATAGGAGATAGATAGATAGATAGATAGATAGATAGATAGATAGGAAATAATAGATAGATAGATAGATAGATAGATAGATAGATAGATAGATAGGAGATAGATAGATAGATAGATAGATAGGAGATAGATAGATAGATAGATAGATAGATAGATAGATAGATAGATAGGAGATAGATAGATAGATAGATAGATAGATAGATAGATAGATAGATAGGAGATAGATAGATAGATAGATAGATAGATAGATAGATAGATAGATAGGAGATAGATAGATAGATAGATAGATAGATAGATAGGAGATAGATAGATAGATAGATAGATAGATAGATAGATAGATAGATAGATAGATAGATAGATAGATAGATAGATACTGTAGCTAGATTTTGGTCTTGTTCACATGGTGCACACTTGGCATACAGTACACACCAAGTAGCACTTTTTCCATATGTACTATGTACTAGCATGGGGTATAATGGGCATAAACGGGTGGTCTTTGGCATACATTCTATACACTGTACTTAGTATGACATCTTAAGGCTGGGTTCACACTACGTATATTTCAGTCAGTATTGTGGTCCTCATATTGCAACCAAAACCAGGAGTGGATTGAATACACAGAAAGGATCTGTTCACACAATGTTGTAATTGAGTGGATGGCCGTCATTTAATGGCAAATATTTGCTGTTATTTTAAAACAATGGCTGTTATATTGAAATAATGGCCGTTATTTACTGTTATATGGCAGCCATCCACTCAATTTCAACATTGTGTGACCATAGCCTTTCTGTGTTTTTAATCCACTCCTGGTTTTGCAATATGAGGACCACAATACTGACTGAAATATACGTAGTGTGAACCCAGCCATAAGGTGTTATCCAGCAAAAAATATTTTTTCTTTCAAATTAACTGGTGTCAGAAAGTTATACAGATATGTGATTTACTTCTATTTAAAGAATTCAAGTCTTCGTATACTTATCAGCTGCTGTATGTCCTGCAGGAAGTGATGGATTCTTTCCAGCCTGACACAGTGCTCTCTGCTGCCACCTCTGTCCATGTCAGGAATTGTCCAGAGCAGTTTCAAATCCCTACAGAACTTCCTGCCTCAGAAAGAGGTGGCAGCAGAGAGCACTGTGTCAGACTGGAAAGAATACACAGCTTCCTGCAGGACATACAGCAGCTGATAAGTATGGGAAGACTGGAGATTTTTTAAATATAATTAAATTATACATTTATATAACTTTCTGAAACCTGTTGATTTGAAAGAAAACAGATTTTAACTGGATAACCCCTTTAAGTTGTCATATGGCGCACATTTGGTGTATGTGCCATATACTAGCCTAGAGTATAATGGGCACTAAAGTCTTCTGCATGCTGTGCATTCTGGACATATATGTAGGGGTACAGTGTTACCTAATATTGCGTTCACATGGTGCACTATGGGTTATAAGGGACAGTCTTTGGCATATATTCTAGAAATATATATATATATAGTAGAACTAAACCATTCCTTGGGCATATGTGCTGGATGCTAGCATAGGGAATAATGGACACTAAAGGGCAGTCTTTGGCATCTAGAGGGTTGCAGCTATATCAATACATCATCTTGGGCTGTGTTCTTTAGATACAATAGGGGAGATTTATCAGACATGGTGTAAAGTGAACCTGGCTCAGTTGCCCCTAGCAACCAATCAGATTCCACCTTTCATTCCTCACAGACTCTTTGGAAAATAAAAGGTGAAATCTGATTGGTTGCTAGGGGCAACTCAGCAAGTTTCACTTTACACCATGTTTGATAAATCTCCCCCATAGTGCTTTATTGGTGTTTTTTTTTGGACGGACGTCATTTCATTCGTTATTATGGTGTGAAGTGATGGCCGTCAAATGGGCCACGATTAGAACCATTAGTCTTTTTGCAAACATCCTTGTAGTACATTAAGTATTGTAGCTATTACTAGTATGATATCTAAGACCATGTTCTCATGATGATTATTTGAGGTATATACTGTACATTATCCGAACTAGAGTATAGTGGGCAATAAAGGGCAGACATGTAGGATTTCAGATTTCGGCTTGGTTCACACTATGTAAAAATGATGACCGTCTTTCATAACAACGTCCGTCATTGTGCGAATAACGGCAGCTGTCGATTTGAAAGACGGCCATCATTTTTACATAGTGTGTACTTAGCCATACCTAGTATGTTGTCTAGGGTTGCGTTCACATTGCCACGACCACACAATGGGGGGGGGATTTATCAAACTGGTGAAACTGACTCAGTTGCCCCTAGCAACCAATGAGATTCCACTTTTCTTTCCTTACAGATTCTTTGAAAAATGAAAGGTGGAATCTGATGGGTTGCTAGGGGCAACAGAAACAATTCTACTTTACACCAGTTTGAAAAATGTGCCCCAATTTTTTTTTCTGGCTGTTGGACAGGTGTTTTTTGTTTGTTTGTTTTGTTCACACATTTTTTCCTCACAGTTTTTAAAAAGAAAAAACGGAGTCTGTCATTTTGCTGTCTGGCCATTTTGGCTATGGAGCGAGCGCCTGGAGCTGCTCGCTCCATAGTGTGCACTGACAGGCTTTTCTGTGTCCACTATTCACTGAATAGCGGCCACAGAAAACTGACATGTCAGTTTTCTACGGCGCCGTGAGAGATCACAGCTGGAGCGTATTCTATATGTGTACGCTCCAGCCGGGATTCCATAGTAGAAGGACAACGTATCTTTTCGTAAAAAGTACGGCCATTGTTACCGATTGCAACAACAACCGTACTTTTACGAAAAGATACGTTGTGTGAACATAGCCTTAGGCTGCGTTCGCATGACGCATATACCTATATATACAATAGGGCGTAATGGTCACTCTATACAAGCCTATTCACACATTCTAGAGATATCTATTGGCAACATATACAACTCTATATCTATTTTTTGCACCGGGATCTCAAACATCAGTGTGAACAAAGCCTTAACCCAATGCAGTAAAGAAACGAGTGCACAACAAACTTAACTCTGCTACATCTCCATCGCCTTCATTGACAAAAACCCAGTGTCTTTTGCAAGAGCGAAGAGCAGACTCCTTTCTATAGAGGAGAGTCTTTGTGAGACAGGAGGGAGGAGTGGGTGCACATATTGTTCGCACTATAGGAGGGTGTGGGGGGTGCGTTAGGGACAGGAGGATGGAGAGATTACCCTCAGCTCCACCACATTGGCTTCTATCAGGAGGATGGAGAGAGGTTGGGGAATGTGAGGCAGTTGCTTGGCTACAGTAATAAAAGCACATTAGCATGATGGAGTGTGGAGAGAGAGAGTAATGTGTGTGCTAGTGTGTGTCTGTGTGTGTGAATGAGGAGGGCTCTCTCCCTTTCCTTCTGTGTTCAGTTAATCCTTCTGTCAGTAGATGTTAAGACAGCATTTTAAGAGCTGGATGGAGGAAGGAAGAGGCAGAGTGTAGCAGAGGAGGCACACAACAAGCCCAGGAACACAACAAGCCTTGCTTTCAGCACCACGGAGAGAGACACCAAAAAAATTTGCAACAGCATCAACAGCTTTTTCTATTTTCCTTCCAACACCAACGACAACGACACCCCCATCCTCATCATCATCATCGATCCTTGGAACCTCACAAAGAAGGTGAAGAAAGGCCGGGGGATATAAGACACTTCAAGGGAAAGAAGACAACAACAAAAAAAACCTTTAAAAAAAAAAAAATCTTTGCTTGGGAAGTAGGGCTGATCCTTTATTCTCCGCCAATGCAAAAGGAAATATGCAGCACATCTTTGCCTTTCTCTGCACCAGCTTTCTAGGGGCAGTGCTTGGGGTCAATTTCCCCAATTTTCCAAACATTATCCAGATCGGTAAGTTCTTTGGAGGGTCTTGTAATAAAAGGAGGGGGGGGGGATATAGAAGGTTTATGGGATCTGACAATGATTGCTCTTTATACTCTCTGTTTATGCTCTTCGATATCGATAGCAATGGCGATGATGATGGTTATAGTTATTATTGTGTTGCTAGGGGACTGTAGGAATCTGATATAATACCCAAAGTTTGTATGATGTATACAGCACTTCCTGCTCAGTCTCATACCTTCACTACCCCCTCCCCCTCCCTCCCTCCACCGCTTACCCCCCAAACACATCCATCTCCCCCCCTGATACTTTAAACGCTATTACCTTGGAATAACGCATTATTGTGGCAGTTGAAGCTTCTCAATCACGACTCCCCCCACCCCAGGCTTTGGCATGCACCATTAACCCCTTAGCCACTGTGGTGAGGTGGGGGCTAATCTCATCTGGCAGCATAGGTGATAGATATTGGGTCATCGCACCTACTATTGTATGGCGGGGGATCGCAGCCCTTTTTGTTGTTAGTCGTTAGGTTCTGACACTATCCCTGGGGGAAGGGGGGGGGAGAATCTGGTAGATAGGGGAAAGAATTGATGGTTCACATGGAGGTTGTGTGTCTTCTCTAGGAGTGAGGAGAGTGCAGTAAACATACATGGAGGAGGGGGAGGGATACCTGTAACAGGTTATGTGTCCACTCCAGTGATATCGATTGGGTTTTATGCATGTGAGAATATACAAAGACATCTATCTATCTATCTATCTATCTATCTATCTATCTATCTATCTCCTATTTATCTATCTATCTATCTCCTATCTATCTATCTATCTATCTATCTATCTATCTATCTATCTATCGATCTATCGATCTTCTGTCTATCTTCTATCTCCTATCTATCTATCTATCTATCTATCTATCTATCTATCTATCTATCTATCTCCTATCTATCTATCTATCTATCTATCTATCTATCTATCTATCTATCTTCTATCTATCTATCTATCTATCTCCTATCTATCTATCTATCTATCTATCTATCTATCTATCTATCTATCCATCTATCTATTATCTATCTATCTATCTATCTCCTATCTATCTTTTTATCTATCTATCTATCTATCTATCTATCTATCTATCTATCCATCTATCTATTATCTATCTATCTATCTATCTCTCTCTCTATCTATCTATCTATCTATCTATCTATCTCCTATCTATCTATCTATCTATCTATCTATCTATCTATCTATCTATCTATCATATATCTTTTTATCCACCATACCTCATATCTATATGTCCTTTGCCTAATTATATTAGTACAATACATTGATTTTCAAAGGACTCTAAGTAAATTCATAGGGTTTTATCTATCTAATTACCTCACACCCCCTTTATCTCCTATCTATCTATCTATCTATCTATCTATCTATCTATCCATCGATCTATTATCTATCTACCTATCTACCCCTATCTCATATATACTTTATACCCCTCCGATGACATCACATACCCTCCTTCCCTATACGCGTCATCATATGATCAGAGATCAAGATGGGTCAGAAATTAAAACGTAATAATAATGTCATATAAGCCACTTATGCAATGATAGCTCAGCCCGGGAAGATGGCTGTTTCTCCTATCATATGACTGCTAATCGACCCATTCATCTGTCCACATTATGTCACATTCAGCCTCCATGGAGATCTACCTCTCTTTCTCTCGGCCTATCCTAAGTAGGGGCTTATTCCTCCTCCACCACCTGTTATGTGAACGCTCCTTATCATCATCCTCCGTCTACGCCTCCCACTATCATTACATCTATAAGGACCATCGTATACTTCAAGTCAACCACTTTCTGCTGGAGTTGAACCAGATCCTCAGCAGATGGAGAAACAATAGCGTTTTATTCTTCAGTCACTGGTGATTTTCCGCTCATCACCAATATAATATGATTGTTTTATCCATATCTATTATCACTCTTTATGATGCTGAGGTTCCTGGCTGTGTATGGAAGGAGTTAACCCCAATCCCAGACTGTCCTTGTTTTGGGGAGTTGGAGGCTTTCACCCAAATACTTGATGGCGACCATTTCTTTATTCTTATTTTCGGCCTCTTGCTGTATTCCTTTTGTTCTTTTCTTTTTTATTCTCTGACATTTGCTTCAGTCCAATCCTCCTCTCATCCTTCCTCTCCCTCCTCGCCAGTCACCATGCATCAGGCTCATCCTGCTCGCTTGGCTTTCCACCTTAAGGGGACTTTGTTCCCAACCACCTGTGAGCGTTGCTTCGAGA
>NC_091454.1:23112760-23322760 GCF_027789765.1 Dendropsophus ebraccatus | reverse complement strand
TTGGATCACGAGAAGTGCAAAACAAATTGAATGTTTTTGGATTACTCTAAGAGCTCTTTACTCTTATGGTGGATTGCCACCATATTGCACTTTTTTTCTGGTGGGATCAGTAGATGACCAAATGGTTCAATATTCACAATTTCAATTTTTTTTATTATTTTTTTCTTAGCGAAAAAAGTGGTGGTACGGATTTCTGCCAGTCATCCACCTCCATCTTTAAAATCAGAAAGGCTTAATGTAGGGATCGGGTAACTATAACGTTCGCCTAGTAGTAATCTGGGCAGAAGCTTTTTGTTCAGACTTCATCATCAAGTTAATTCTAAGGATTTTTTTGTGTGTGTGGGATAGAACAGAATATGGCTTCTCGGAAGGTGAACAGAGGAAATTGATGGATTATTGATCACTGTGAATGTTTTTCTGTGAATCTGATTGATCTTAGCATTCATTGTGCAACTGGGCTCTGCATGGTAGAGGCCGGAAGGAACGCTCTGCTGTGAAAATACATGGCATTTAACTACTTCACCTCAACATGAATCAGAGTAAGAACAGTAAGGGGGTGTGCGCTTCTGTATTGATGGTATGGAACATGATGTGCTCTCCAATATCACAATGTTGGAGATCAATTGTGTAGCAATGTGAAAGAATATAATAAATTTACGCAATTAGCCTTAGGTAGGAAAGTGGCATCAAGGAGTTTAAAGACCATGATGAGAATGTCACACATATTACAATCTAAAGGACCGTATGAGTTGAGCATGCTCGGGTCCATCCAAACCCGAGCATGCGGCACTGGATTACCGGAGGTTGATGAAGTTGGATGCAACCCCTAGGCTGCCTGGAAAACATGGATTCAACCATAGGCTGTATTCATGTATTCCAGGCCTCCCTAGGGCTGCATACAACTTCTGCAGCCACCGGTAACCAAATGGAACACGCTCAGGTTCAGATGGACCTGCGTGTGTTTAAGATTTGCTCATGGCCCTCCAGATGTTGGGAAACTACAATTTCCATCATGCTTAAAACCCAAAGGCTGGGGCTAGTTGTTTTGCAGTAGCTGGAGGGCTAAAAGTTTTTGGCACTTCTTTTGGTGTCCCTCAACTTCCCAAAGAGAAATATATGTGGCCAAATTTGGAAAGGTGATATGAACCAGGCCACAAATCACTAGTCTTTCGGCTTCTTAGCCCCATGGTAGGATTGGATAAGACAAGCAGGGTTGCCACCTTAGTTAGAGAAAAATAATTCATAGTCTTTCCACAGAAGAGTTGATCATCGGGGTGCCCACACCCAAGCTCCCCTGTAGATCAGCTGATTGGTTCCGGCACTACAGGGAGAACAGGACCAAAAATGGTTGGCCCATACCGTAGGAGTGGTACTGCAGCTTTGGAGTCTATTAAAGGCTGCAATAAGCCAGAACCCACACTGCAAGGAGTATTGGGCCAACTTCTTTTCACCCCATGGGTGCCGAACAGCTTATCAGGAGGGTTTGATAGGTTATTTTTTTTTTATAACTAATTTTTTAGATTATTAGGTTATCAATCATTATCCTGTACAACCAGTGTATGCAATTTTTGTAGGCAACCGTTGTGGCCAGTGCAGTTGCTTGAAATTTTATCCTGTACAACAATTGTTTGTCAACTTTAATTTGGCCCTAGGCCAGTCCTTAAGAGCTTATCGAAGGATGGTGGTTGTGGCAAGATCTTCCACATTACATGTACAGAGGTAATAAAAAAAAACGTTTGAGGATTCTTAGAGTGTCCAAATTGATAAACTCCAATGATGTAGTCATATTGCAGAAGGAATATCAATGCGCCATGTGCCTCACCAGTAATGTTGGCAATATCAATAAGCCTGGTGGTTTAGATTGTAAGATGCCTGGTTGCACTTATACTTTTCTCATATAGAAGTTACCTATAATGCATTGCTTGGATTGAGTCTTCTCACTGGTATGGAAATACAATCTACATCATTGTCGCCTTCAATCGGTTGCTGGTGACATGGCGTGACATCACCCAAGAGCCTTAGGGCTACAATAAACCATGAGAATCCCAGCATCCTGGATTTTTATTGGCTTTATTTTCTAAGCAAACGCCTGCTGAATTACAATTTCAAATCTTGTTTTTCTTCCCGGACTTGTCAGCTCGGTTGGATTTCTTTTTTTTCTTCTTCCTTTTTTATGCTTTGTTGCCTTCGGGCCTTTGGGAAGTGTTCTCAATTGTATGCCGGCCTCGTGGATTAATAGGGTGACTGGAGTGATCATCATTTCTAACCCTTTCAGGCTAACACAAATAGATGGTGATCTTCACAGCCATGCTCCTATAGGAATGAAGAATTTCTAAAATTTAATGATTTAGTAAAGCTTTAAATTTCTTCATTGAAGGTCAATAGGGATCACATATTGGCCCTTCTTCAGAGCAAGAAGTGCCTCAAATAATCCCAGGGTTCACTCATGAGTGCTCCCTATCCCCTGTAGACACGTTTACTCTCTAGAGTGGCACTTTAGAGGGTCATGTATATGTTGTATTGGCTTCATTGTACATTTTAGCACATTTTGAAGGACTATTCCCATGTCTCCCCTTCCCATTTCTTAAAGGGACCCTGTCACAAGAACTGAACTGCAGAGATGAAGACCTCTTTAAAATAAATCTGTCACTAGGTTTAGGTTGCTTTAAATGAAGGCAGCATATACTATTGACAGAAATGCTGAACAGATCGGTGTATAACTTACATCATTTTGTTTAGCAGTTCACCTAATATGCAGGAGAAAAGAATTCTTGACACACCCCTCTCCCAACCCTTGAGCTGCTGAATGACAGTTTACTGCCTATACACAGCATGAATAGATAACTGCCAATAAGCAGCTGGTGGGCTGAGCTTACTGCTTCTCATGAATATCCAGTACTACAGGGCTCATGCACATAATGGTGAGGACTACTTATTGTCTATGTCCATTCAGAAGGATATCTCTGGATCAGCTGCTCAGAACAATGTAAGTGATACATTATTCTGTTCAGCTTCTCTGTCACTAGCTTAGGCTACCCTTAGATAGGACAGCCTAAACCTACTGACAAAGTCTCTTTAAAGTGTCTTTATAAAAACCTCTCCCCAACCTTTGTCAACATGATGCCCTAGAAGATGGAGCAGCAGTGCACATGCCTAACCACTGCTTTATTCACTGTCTATGGAGAGTGTTGACCAGAGGGGTCAAACTTTTCGGCTTCAGCAATGTTCTACAACCCAAATGATCAACTTTTAAAGGACAAGTGCCATGAAAAACGTTTTCCCAGTAATTAAAGCACATTACAAAGTTATATAACTCTGTAATATGCTTCAATCACCTCTCTGCCTCCCTTTCCTGTCTTTTCCCCCCTCCACCCCCGACCAGGAAGTGTCCTGACTCACACAGACCTGATTACTGTCGTCACCGTCACCAAGCTCTTCTCTCAGCTCCTTCTCCTGTTACACTAGCCTCCCCCCTCCCCTGCCTTGTCAGGTGACTCAGCTTGCTCAGCTCCCATTGGCTGAACAACTGCAAGCCATCACTTGTCACATCTCACTTGCTTATCTTCCCTCAGACTGACTCCGGCACTTAGGCAGCTCCCCCCTCCCCTCATACCCTCTCTCCCCCTCCCCTCATACCCTCTCTCCTGCTGCCGTGGACTCAGTGAAGGAGTCATGTCACTAGAGAAGATAAGCTGAGCAAGCAGAGTCACCTGACAAGGAGGGGAGGGGGAGGGGGAGGGGGAGGCTGGTGTAACAGGACCTAGAGCAGCCCTCCTGCTGATGACTCATCCTCACAAGAAGGAGCTGCCTGGTGACGGTGACAGCAGTAATCAGGTCTGTGTGAGTCAGGACACTTCCTGGTGGGGGGTGGAGGGGGGAAAAGACAGGGAAGGGAGGCAGATAGGTGATTGAAGCATATTACACAGTTATATAACTTTGTAATGTGCTTCAATTACTGGGAAAAAGTTTTTCATGGCACTTGTCCTTTAAGTCCCTTTGGCTGCAGAAGTTGGATATTTCCATGTTCCCTGGACTCCCTAGGGCAGAATCCAACTTCTATGACCAAGGGTTCGGAGAATGTTGCTAAACTTGAAAAGTTTGGCTTCTCCGCTCAACACTGCCTATGGAACATTCAAACATAGCTCAACATAACAATATTTAAAAGTCCTGGGGAGAACCAACAGAGTGGTGGTCGAATTTGCACATTTTTACTCGAAAGATGTTTGATCTGTATTCTTGTGATTGATGGGGATCTGACCATTAGATTTCCCCAATCCTGTAGACAGGTGATAAGGTTTAATATTGGGATAACCCATATAAGCTGGTCACAGACTTATAGTAGTTGGTGAATCTTGTGTCTATGGTGACATTTGATTGTTTATAGTATTGGACTGTCGCCATTAAATTTTTACCCATCTACTGCGATCGCAATGAGAGTCATCTCAGGTCTAGCATCAGCTTGGCAGTTGACATGAGCCTGAATTACGTTTGAAGACTTAACATTGTTGGAAACTGTGTATAAATTGTAGTCTATCGATAGTCTACCAGTTATCAGCCTCATTCCCATCTCTTGAACAGATGCTCTATCACATTTTCAGGCTTTAAAACAAACTGCAATATATGAGTCAGAGGCATACACAGAAGGCTACACAGAAAAATATGGAGCCTTCTGGTGCTGGTGATCACTCCCCCACCCCTAACCACTTGACAAAGGAGAAATTGATGATTGCACACTTCATTCATGGGTTAATTCTCTACAAATTGGTGGTAGGAGCTGTTAACATTCGTATGCAAGGGGGGTGAGCTGCTAGCACACTTATTCACACCCTTGCTAAGTTATGATGTTCTTATGCATTCTTTGAAGAAAGATATGACTGTGCCTTTAATTCTAAAAAAAAAAAAAAAAAAAAAAAAGGGCGGGAGGGGGAGGGGTTTCTAGGAATTTAAAATTTTTGATGGCCTAGGAAAGGGTGCCAACACCTAGGACATCCTTCAACCAGCTGTTTCATTGGGCTGCCATAGCTGGTGTGGGTTGGAAGTCGTCGGCTCCATTCATTGTGTAGTGGTCGTGCCTTGTTACTGCAGCTCAGTTCACATTCAATGTCCTTGCACTTGTTTTTCTGTAAAAAAAAAAAAAAGATAAATGCAGACCAATGTCATCCAAACAAATGTGTTTTACTAAAGTTTGTCATACAGTACATAATGATACAGCGGTTATTGCAATTCCCAATAGAAGTATAACATATTAGTGGTTGCTTTCTATCAAAGTAGTATGGTTAATTACACATTATAGATAGTGCTGTGTTAACAGGTATACTGCAGTACTCAACCCCTCAGGTTTGTCTCAGAATCCTGTTGTCTTCAAGGGATACTCATTCTGGTCTTTGTTACTTCCCATAGGATCACACCTGTTCTGCAGTTCCCACATTTTTTTCCAGGTGACTACTTCCTTCTATCAAGTCCTGACTTCAAGGGTACTGACACAGATGTATTTCCCCACTACTTTATTTGCCAACGGGCTATATATCACTAATGGCACCAGTAGGCCCCACAAAGGCCTAGCAAAATTTTGCTTCCAGAAAAGCTTGGAGGTAGTTAGGCATATCTGTTTCCTTACAGGGTCCCTACTTTGCCACCCCTACCACTGTCTACTGAGCCCAGTCCAATGCTTACAGAACAGACCCAATTGGGCCTATCCCAGGCCTGTTAACCCAAACCACACTAATAGGCCTTACTTGTCAGGTCCCTTCACAACTAATTCCCAATGTAGCTATCCACTGAACCACCAGGACTAGCGATTACCCTTATGTTTCCCAAATGGATCTAACTATGGCCTATTTTGGGCTTGAACAAACCACTGCCTACCTGTACTTGTTACCTACAATAGACTGACCTTGTCTGACATCTCCATACCGGTGCTAGGCCTATGTCTGTACCTGTATCTTCTCTGGTAAATGGCAACTCAGAAAGCCTTCATCATTAATGCCTAAACATTAGAACAAAATTAGAGATGAGCCAGCAAGGCCAAGGTTCAGGTTCATACAAACCATCTTCGAGTTAGTACAAACTGGAATCACAGGCATTTGAATCTCACCGTCTTCGGGTTAGTACAAACCAGAAACACAAGAATTTGAATCCCGCTGTCATCCTGATCTTCGAGGAAGGTAGAGAAAGCCCTAGACCCACCTGGAAAACAATGATACAGCCTAGGTCATAGGCTGTATCCCTGTTTTCCAAGCGGGACTCGGGCTGTCTCCACCTTCCCCATGGACCGGAATGACAGCGGGATTCAAATGCCTGAGATTCCGGTTTGTACTAACCCGAACCTTGGCCTGGCTGGCTCATCTCTAGACATAATCTGAAGTTATTGCATACACAGAGAAAAAGAAAATCACAGACCGGCACTAGTACTGATTCACACTGTGTCTTCAGCGTACTAAACTGACCTCGTGGGAGGCTGGAAGTGTGTACTGAAGATGCAGGTGGTGCTCTGCTGACAGCATATAGTCCACGGATAAATTCAGCATAAAGAAATGAAATAGCGGCACTCACCCGGTTTCTCTTCAATCTTTATTGGGGTACTTTGTACAACACACTTGTGTTGTATGCACCCCCCTGCGTCCTCCCTTACCTGTATGATGCCCTAGTGGACTTGTGTTGTACAAAGTACCCCAATAAAGATTGAAGAGAAGCCGGGTGAGTGCCGCTATTTCATTTCTTTATGCTGAAATAATCTGAAGTTAGTTATGGGAAAGGTCAGAAATTACACAAAAAAATATTAATTTACTGTAAGGGTAGTAGATGTTTGGGAAAAACTTCCAGTACATGCGGTTGGTAAATCTATAGTAAGTCAATGTAAACCTGCCTTGGATAAACATATATCTATCCTGAAATAATAAGAAAGGAAATAATGAGAGGACAGACTAGATGGACCAGGTGGTCTTTTTCTGCCACCAGTCCTCAATGTTTCTATGCGTGTTTTGGCGCCTTAGGGCAGTATGTGCACATCAAGGACATGGGTAACCCTGAGATCGGCTACAAGCCCAGGCAGAGGTCTTGCCACTATGGAATGACTGGGAGTCTGTATCTTAGTACATCTTGATTCAGTCATGTTTCAGAGATACTTGTGGAGAGGGATAAGATGAAGCATTACTTAGCCGCCATGCAAACGGCAGCTTCCACGAAGATGAAGCAATAAGGACATTAAGAAATAATCTCGATACTTACTGTGGGTGGTTTCCTTTTATATAAATTAATAGCGTTGATGAAACCCAATCTGAGGAGTTAGCCAGATGGTAAATCGGAAGACAAATAACATGCCAAGTGATTCCTAGCTGTCAATTTTACTTTTTTCGATAGAAATTAAATTTGTATTTTCTATCCAGCTCATTTTGATGCCACTTTGTTACAATTAGAATTTGATCCTTATATTCTTGTTTATTTACATTTATTGGACGTTGGACTTTTAGGGGAACAGAATAGATGGACAAATGTTGACCTTCCCCTTTTCTCTTCCAGGCTCTTTTCTCTACATTTAGGCCTCATTCACATGTTCAGTGATATTTTTGAAAACTCTCGTTAATTTTCTCTGCGATCCGTGGAAAATCATCCGTATTTGCATCCGTTCCCGTCTCCATTGACGTAAAATGTCAATAGTACAAGTTTGCATAGATTTAATCCATGTTTTTTACGGACGTCACAGATGTGATATCTGTGACGTTCGTAAAAAATATGTATCCCATAGGCTTTTATTAGTAATCCATACCGCAATCACAATTAGCACTAAAACATGTCCTTTTTATTACGGAACAGATTACGGATCAAAATTAACACGGACTGCGTGTATAGCCCGATAAAAATTAATGTGCTTTAAGTTGAAACGTGAGCAATTACGGACAACCTTACAGGACGTGTGACTAAGGCCTTAGTATATTTATCTAGGGTCTACATATTTTTAATAGCATGCAACTGCTATGGGGCCGGTACAAACAAGGGATTCACCCACTCCTGTTATGCTTCATGGACCCACAATGCCTGGTTTTGCCATAGTCGTTCAGAATAAAGAAGCAGTTTGAACAAAAATGTATGCTTTTTTATTATAACATAACAAATGCTATGATCCTGACGTGTTTCAAGGGTACATACGCTCGTAGTCATCAACCATAGATGCATGTGAATCACCAGGAAAATAGGTAGAGGTAGTACTCATGTGCTCTGCATGCTGTTTTAATGTAAATTTAAGGGTACCTATCATTTAAGCAAACCTCACACGTCATAGTGACACATCAGAGGTTTGTATTGGTGGGGGATCGGGTGCTGAGATCAAAGGGGCAGACGCTGATACAATACTCTGACATGCGGCTATAACATGCCAGAAGTTTATTTAGATAATGGGTACCCTTTAAGAAAACATATTCTTTATTTCAAATGCTGGATTAAGCTCCTTTTTTATGCTACTCTGCTATGGGGACCTTGGAGAGAGTATCCATCATTATTAGTACCCATTAGTCTCTATTGCTATTAGATGATGAAGATGAGAAGATGAGAAGATGAGAAGTCACTCCGAGAGGAACTGCAACATTGGCAAAAAGAAAGAGTGAGAAATGGGTCGAAAAGTCATTGAACATTAGGCCTGGGAGATAAAATTGGGCACTATAATGGGAGCCCAGTTTGGTCCTTATAATGGCTGCCTCTCTCTTTTTTGTATGTATCAGCGATGGTCATGATTGCTCAATTTTTTTTCCCAGAGCAGGTTGTTAATTCAATCTCTCTAAATTGCCCCAATGTAAATGGCAGTCCACTGAGGGTTCATGGCCATTTTTATTGGTAACAGTGGAAGTGGGGACTAATTCAACAAGAACGCTTATTTTTAAGGACAACTCTGGCGCTGATGAAAAAAAACTGAACTGAAGCTCCAGTTGGTGTCTTCATTTTTTCTTCACTTCCTGGTTTGGGCTTTCCCATGAGGCACTTTGTCTCCTGTGATGTCTAACTGACTCTGTAGAACAGTTAGATGGCTTACATCTTGCTCAGCCAATCAGAGCAAAGCATCATGAGTCATCTTTCAAAGGGAGGCTGCCTTAACAAGGTTTAGCCCCGCCTCCCTCTTGATGATGTCATTGTCACAAAATGTCTGCCATAGAGCAGCCTGGGGTCAACAGTCATTAGGTAAGAATGAGTTTATTTCACTTCCTGGTGGGAGATTGAGGGGGGGGGACATAGGGAAGGGGCAGATAGGTGATTGAAGCATATTACAAAGTTATATAACTTTGCAATGTGTTTCAATTACTGGGAAAAAGCTTTTCACCAGAGTTTTCATTTAAGAGATATGAAAATTTTTGGTGTTAGGTCAACGCTCTCAAGTAGATTATCAACCATATACTGTATGCTTTGTGATACATCTATGGAAGTCTAGAAGTCCATTACTTGTGTTATACCTATGTAGGAGTCTAGTTGTATAGTAAAAGGTGCTTTTTTGCATAAAAAAATATTATTATTATTATATAAAAGAAACTAACAAGAATGGCCTCAAAAACTTTATTGCATGTCTTCGAAAAGTATCAATGGATACACCAACGCGTTTCTCATGTTTTATACTTTATACTCAGGTCTATACTTATTCTCTGTACAGTTATACCAGATTTAAAATGTATAGCAGATACAAGAAGACTCTCTGTTCCTGTGTTCCCTTAATAACACATCTTGTTTGTGTCAGTGTTGTCATGGGATCACTGTATATTATTCTATTTTTTAGTGTAGGCAAGAAAGCTAAAGCTGAATTGTGATTAGCTGTCATCCAGTTTCTTATGAAAACTCCGAGCTGAAGTGTTGTCCCGAAGAAGCAGAAGCTGGTTGTACTGTCAGCCTATAACATCAAACTCAGAAATTCTGCTTTAAATAGCAGGTCCCAATGTCTTCAATACCTTCCAGCAACATAGTATATATTGTCAGCGTGTATACACTGATTGTTAGGCTATGTTCACATCCAAATTGGCACTATGTCACTCATATAGTTAACCTACCCCAACATTGTCTTCAATACGCAAGATAGGATCAAGCAGTTCAATTCCAACATGGCTGACCTTTTTCACCCCCAACATCATCCATTAGGGGAGGGTCGAGAAGCCTCGGTACTTATTATAGGAGTGGCCGGTCCCACTAAAATTGGAGGGTTTTAACCTCCTATTGTCTACCAATGAAATACATTACAAATATTGAAATAGATCAAACAAAAAGGTGTATACTCCGTGGAGTTACACACACGTTGGCGCTGCACTGCAGACAGGTAACTAATGTGCAGCTATGTAGATCTTGAAGACTCCGTATCTTCAAAACATTTTAAAAATCAAATGATAACAATATGATCTAAAGCGCTATAGTGCCCGGAGGATGTATAGTATAGTATGAATGTGGTGTGGACAGAAGGATTGAATGCAGGTAATTTTAGGTGGTTCTATAAAGACAGCTGATTGTTCTAAGTATAGAGATCAGCTGTAACGCAGCCTGCAATATAGTGATATACGGCTAGTGAATTGAGTTTGTAAATCGTACCTGTTCAGTGCCGTGGCGTTGTATGGTTCACATGTATATACTTTGCAGTAATGCCCGAGAAGGGATCTTGAAGGCTTGGAGGAGAATGTAAATGTTCTTTCAATCGGGGTCGGGAGCGAGCCCCGGCCGGTGGCTCCGCTACTACCTTACCCTCGACGTGATGGAGTAAACCGAAGGAATCCACAGATCAGTGACGTCACTTTGGTGGATACGGAGGCCGATGTAGGGAAAAAAGACATCTAACGCGTTTCAGCGAGCTTACGGTCGCCCTCGTCAGAGAGGGCGACCGTAAGCTCGCTGAAACGCGTTAGATGTCTTTTTTCCCTACATCGGCCTCCGTATCCACCAAAGTGACGTCACTGATCTGTGGATTCCTTCGGTTTACTCCATCACGTCGAGGGTAAGGTAGTAGCGGAGCCACCGGCCGGGGCTCGCTCCCGACCCCGATTGAAAGAACATTTACATTCTCCTCCAAGCCTTCAAGATCCCTTCTCGGGCATTACTGCAAAGTATATACATGTGAACCATACAACGCCACGGCACTGAACAGGTACGATTTACAAACTCAATTCACTAGCCGTATATCACTATATTGCAGGCTGCGTTACAGCTGATCTCTATACTTAGAACAATCAGCTGTCTTTATAGAACCACCTAAAATTACCTGCATTCAATCCTTCTGTCCACACCACATTCATACTATACTATACATCCTCCGGGCACTATAGCGCTTTAAATATTGAAATAGATTGCATAATCTAAGAAATAAATGGTCTTTGTGAATGTACGACTTCAATGCACATATGAACCACATATGAAAGCTCATAGGCAGCGCGGGCAGAGCCAAGCTGGGGCCTAATTTGATACAAAAGGTGGGACTGAAGAAGCTGAAAAATGTTGCCGCAGCCGAGGGTGGAGATATCTACACTGCCTCCAGTGCACCAAAATAACTTTCTCATATTGAGAAAACAAAATAGGTATTGGGAACTGGGGGGAGGGGGGTTCCTGAGAAAGGCTTAGCCTATAAAATGATGGGATTATATGTTTGCAAATCCTTATGCATTTACTGGACTGCATTCATGTCATACAAGTTTAAGACCCTAAAGGTCCTATTACACAGGCCGATTTGGGGTGGTTGCCCACGAGATCGTCAGATAGTCTGTGCAGCCCATAGGAGATAGCGGCGGTCTCCTGCAGCCACTACTATTACAAAGGACAATGGCAGCAGATCGTTGCTAGGCTGATCGTTTGTGTTTCAGCCTGTTGAAAGACAGTGATCAGTCAACAATGTGCATGTCGGCTGATCATTGTCTTCTATTGCACATGGCGATTGTAGGCCGAATATGGCCGATAATTGCTTTGAGTTATAGGGCTTTAATACACGGGGTGATTACTGGCTAAACAGGCCGGTATTACCCTGTGTAATAGGATCAGCTATCAGCATCAAACACTCACTTGGTCGACTGATCGTGTCGTTTTGACCCATCAAATAATCATCAGCCGTCTCCCAGTGTAAGAGGTCATGTGTGGCTGACAGCTAAGGGCCACATGTACAATCCACCTGACACTCAAGCCATATAAAGGCTGGGTAAACAACAAAATTGGCGCTATATACTGTGTGAGGTTGTGCCATATAATAGAGACTTGTGTGCATTATATGCAGTGACTTTCAATTGAATATATGGCCTTTAATGAACTCTTTAACCCGGGCCCCAGACTATAGTACCCTTTGCACTACCCAGTTAACAGTCCTGGTATTGCTTAACATTGTCAATCATCTATAGGCAAGCTCTTTTCATTGAGATAGTAATGGAATAATGCCAAGCTCATGTACTACTGGAGGCTATGGTTATAAGATTGTCAAAAAGAAATCCTATGTGATCTTCGATCCTATGGTCTGAGAGGAGGAAGCTTGATCATGTCTTAGCATATCCCTCCACAGCTCGGAGATGCTGATTTTGCCAGCGCCTGGAATGCTCCTATCGTAATTAATACTCCCGGATATCCATCGCTTCACAGTTACAGTAGGTGGCTAACTTTATGTTGGCAATTGAAACTGTGAATATATTAGAGACTGCAAAAAGTACAATGCGTAGGTTACAGATCTGTTTAACCATAAAACTGACTGCACTTTAAACCAAAGATGATGGCCATCATAAAAACCATGTCATTCCAAAAGTGGTATCCCCGGGGAATTATACCTTATAGATTGACTGTACATATACTTCTATGCAAAAAAAAAGGCCCAAGGAGCCTTATTTAAGAATCCCAAAACACTAGCCAGATATCCCTCCGGGAAGGACCCAGCCAAGGGGTGGCTCCTGTAGGGAAACCATCAAAACCACCATATTAAGGGGCCCTATAAGGCAATGTAATGACAAGGAAAAAACAATTGATAAAGAAACCAGTCCGGTTTCGAAACACGTTGTTTGTTTTAATAAATAGTTTTTTATGTTTGGTTTGATACCTGGTGTGACCGATGCCCGACTTTACCTATGTTTTGAAGCAAAATGAATGGCAACAGTTTGTTCCCGGTGAGAAATTTATAGGAGAGGCTGTGGTCTGATTATTATATTATTTATGCCCTGTGAAGAGTTGTGTCTTACCTTTGCATAACCACCAAAAGTGAGCGTTTTTATCACACTTTTGGATACCCACCACACTTTCTAAAGGAGTCTCGACCATTGGAGCGCTGTCTTATTTGTTTCCTACAAGGGAAAAACCATGGCCAGGTATCCATCCACAGACAGCTGTTTCGGGTAGTTGCCCCTCATCAGTGTGAAACAGGATTCTGGCTAGGTGGCAGCAATGTCTAGTACAGCCATAAGAGAAACAAATCACTGATCTCAGGGAGACCAGCCAAAGATAACACTGTCTGTTGCCGGTTAAAGCGCTTTACTAGGCATTGCGCCCACCTAACCAGAATCCTTCTCCACACTGATGAGGGAAAAACCTAGAAACAGCTGTCTGTGGATGGATACCTGGCCTTTGTTCTTTTCCCTTGTTATAACATTGACTTATAGGGTGACTTAATATGATGGTTTCAGTGGTTCCCCTACAGGAACCATCCCTTGGCTGGGACTTTCCCAGAGGGATATCTGGCTAGTCCTGAGTTTTAAAGGTTTTAAATAAGCCTCCACTGGCTCTTTTTTGCATATTTGTATTTCCCAGGGAGCAATGCACCTAGGATTTCACTGTATTGATCGCTTTAACCGGCAGCCAACAGTGTTTTCTTTAGCTGGTCTCCCTGAGATCAGTGATCTGTTTCCTGTACATATACATTGATTGCATCAAAGAGCAGAAAACAAGATCCTCTCCTTCTCAGGATCAGTGGGGGTCTCAGCTGGTAATGGACTAAGAGTATTCTGGACCATAAACTTGACCATATTTCTGGTGGTCTATGTGGTCAATGCTAGGATATATGGTGGTATAGGACTGAACAGGGGTATATTATCAACATCCCTGGTGGATGGCAGATTAATATCAGTATTTCTGATAGCCCAGGGCAGTGAAGAAGTCATTGACACAATATCTACAGGTCTAGAGCATGGAGGTCCAACCTGCTGCTCTCCAGCTGTTACAAAACTATAATTCCCACCATGCCTGGACAGCAAATTTTGAAACAGCTGGAGAGCCGCAGGTTGGACACCCATGGTATAGAGTAATAATGGGGTGAATGTCTGCATCGTTTGTGGTCTAGAAAAAAGGTTAATGTCGATTTTCTTCAAGGTCTAGAGCAGAGAAAGGGGCTAAAACCTAAATACCTGAAAATCTAGAGCAAAGAAGGGAATGATGCTAGTATCTCTGCTAGTCTGGTTAATAAAAGGGGTTAACACCAATCCAGGGAGATGAAGGAGTTAATGTGAAAATTCCAAGTGGTCTAGGGTAGTGGAGATGTTAATCCTCTATATACACTACATTATTCCATTATATCTGGGATCCATTGGGTTACTATTGTCCTCATGCTTTCACCAAGTCATGGCTTAAGGCTATGTTCACACTACGTAAAAGTACAGCTGTTGTTGCCATTGGCAACAACTGCCGTACTTTTTGAGGAGCGCAACATAACCTTATCTGATATGGGATCCCGGCGGGAGCGTATACACATGTTGTACGCTCCGGCCGGGATCCCATACGGGGCCGGAGCGAATTCAGTTTTCTGCGGCCGGAATTCAGCGAATTCCGGATGCAGAGAGACCTGTCAGTTCACACAGTGAAGCGAGCGGCCGCTTGCTTCACTGTGTGCTATGGGAAGCTCTGATGCGGGCACACGCTGATGCACCCGCATCAGAGCTCTGTTGCCAGATGGATAATCCGGCCGGTACCTAAGTACCGGCCACCATGATCCGGACACAGACCGGCCATTCCGTGATCCGGCCGGGGTCACGGAACGGCCGGTCTGATACGTAGTGTGAACATAGCCTAAAGGCGTATTGCACTCAAACATAACATTTCATATGTTGCTGCCCGTGATGAGACTTACAATTCACTCCATACTTATTATTATCTATTCAGTCTCCTTCCTCCATTGCTGAGCTGATGCTTTTTGCTGAAAACACGAAAAAGTGTGTGAGCTGTTTACTGCGTCTTCCCAACTCCTCCCTTCTGTGACGGCTGATGTAAACAAGTCCCTATTAGAGATGAGAAAACCTGGTTCGGGTTCGAGTCCATCCGAACCCGAACGTTCGGTATTTGATTAGCTGGGGCTGCTGAACTTGGATAAAGCTCTAAGGTTGTCTGGAAAACATGGATACAGCCAATGACTATATCCATGTTTTCCACATAGCCTTAGGGCTTTATCCAACTTCAGCAGCTAATCAAATGCTGAAAGTTCGGGTTCGGATGGACTTGAGCATGCTCGAGGTTCGCTCATCTCTAGTCCCTATCTGCAACTTTGTAATGCCCGGAGGGATTGTAATCACAGTGAGTTCATCAGCAACTTGATCTCAGATTAATCCTCCCAGCATTACAGTTGTTTACATTCACCGTCTCGGAAGAAGGGGGGGGGGACGGAGTGAACAGCTCACACTGCTGTCTTCAGCAGAAATCGGCAGCTCAGAACTTAGAAAGAAGACTGAATAGATAATAACAAGTATGGAATTAATTATTCGTCTCACCATGGGCAGCAACATATGAAAAGTTATGTTTGAGCCGAATACCAATTCAAACAGGAGGCTGAATGCTGATTGTTCTACTTCCTGTTCAGAATATCAGATCAGAGAGCAAAGAAGCTAAAAAGGATACAACACAAGTAATAGAATCCTTTGCCTAATCCCAAAGGGGGGATCTTATGGAGTTTGCGTGACGGGGGAGTCTAAATGCATCATGGCTTCCATTCATAACACTTATAGCAGCTATGACGCATGTACCAATCCCAATGAATTCTAATGAACGTCAATGACTGGGGTCCAGCAGGTTCCTCTATAGCTTCCAGTATTTTTGACGTCAGGAATATATATATATTTTTTTGTAGCTAAGAAAATTCCAGTTGAGTTGGGTTGGGAATTCAATGAAAGTACAGCAGGGATGATGAAGCTTATAAATGGCAATACATAGATCTGTTGGCATAATGACTTTGTCCATATCTCAGTATGTCTGCCATCTGCTGTATCCATGTGGGTGTGCAGGAAGCTTGCAGAAATATCTTAGCTATCATCTCTGTGTGTGTCAAACTGTGATCATGATGAATGTGAAAGCACCGAGAGTTAAAATGTCTTCGAAACACTTTCCAAAATTGCAAAATACCCCCAACCTTTCTCATTTTCTGTTATGGTGAAATCCAATAAGAGGGGCTAGGCATTACTCACATTTGCTCTTTTGTATCATCCATTGATTTTTGTCTTCCAGTTGTGATCTATTCCCCCAAAGGGAAAACCCCTCCAGAGAAAGACAACAATAGTGTTAGGTCTAGGTGGGGGTCTACATTTAAAAAGGATGTGTACATTTTATCTTTATCATTGTTTCTTCTTCGCCTATTGTCCTTTCTAAGCTATGAAGGTTCTAGAGATTAAAGTCAATTGAACCCTATAGGGAACATCCTTCTTGCATGTATACAAATCTTTGTCAAATCTAGTAGAGCTTTGACTGCCAGGCATTGTCAATAGAAAGTGTATTGTGTATTCACAAGCCTTCCTAGAGTGTTTACCGTGCCATTCGTTAAAAAAACACAGCTTTTAGAACTTCCTTTGTCCAGCAATCTTATCTTACGTGAGGATTTGTAATGAGTAGAACATTATATAAACAAGTACAGTTGCAAAAAAGTTATTAACCCTTTGGGCAATATTACATTGAACGATGTGCTGGGGAAGCAAGCGACAATCTGTCAACTCAGCTTCCCTCTTGTTCCCTGATTGCGGCCCTGTGCTATTACAGCGAGCAGCAGAAATTGCTGCCCAAATGATCCTTAGGTTGTTCGGGCAGCCCATTGAAGTCAGTAGGAGTCTGCTGCCGCCATTCTTATTACCTGGAGCGTCTTCACTGATCTTTCAAACCATAACCATGACCAACGTTGGTTCATTGTTACCTTTTAACGTGTGCTATTACACTTTTCGAGTATCGGCTTGAACGGTCAATATTCTGCTAAGTAAGTCCGATAATCGTTCAGTGAAATAGGGCCCTTTGGAATAAAAAGTAAAATGTTTGACTTATTAGTTCATGGGGCAAATTCCCAGCAGAATTGTAAAACATCCAGGTGTTCTCAGGGGCAAACTTAAAATGGGCTACAATGGGTGTAGGAAAAACAACACAGCCCTGATCGCTATTGCAGTGGCCACCTTTCTACTAGGTAGATGCCCCCACTAAGCAGATAATTCCACCCAATAGGCAGATGTCCCCAGTAAGCAGATAATTCCACCCATTAGGACGCCCTTTAGGTAGGTAGTCCCCTCTTAATTAGTTAGATGCCCCCAGTTATTAAATAATCTCATCATTAGTAAAGATGCCCCAAGTAAGCACATAACCCCCCTCAATTAGGTAGATGCACCCTAGTAAGTAGGCAATCAACTGTAGATGCGCCCAGTAGGTAGGTAAATTAGATGCCCCCAGTAAGAAAATAATCCTGCCTACCCCCAGTAGGTAGGACATCCCTCCCATTAGGTAGAAGACCCCTGGAGGTAAATAATCCCTTCAATAGACAACTGCCTACCAATACAGAAAATAATATAAATCCCACTCACCCCACCCCACGCTCTGTGTGTGTAGTCACCTGTGCTGCTGTACAGTATAGGAGTGGGGAGTCCAAACAGCACTGGAGTCCCAGCTCCTCTATATACATTCCACACCATGCTATGATACTGGTGTAGGATGCCACAGGATGTATGTACTGGACAGCGGCAGAGTCTCCAGTTTACATCCGGATTCCCTGTTCCTGTAAAGTACTGTATCACCCATTACTCACTTTACATTCTTATTGTGACTTACACAGGGACACTGCAAGCTTTGTAGTTTCTGCCCCTTTAAGTGGTACTCAAATAGAATCTTTAGAGCCTCAACAACAGGTACATAGCTTTAGGGTTTCTCCGTTCCAGAACATTTTACACAATCTCTTGTTGAGGCCTAGTAGTAGTAGTCAGATTATGCCTATGATGGCAGCAGCTATTACCTGAACCTTCCATGCCACTGTTGATCTAATGGGGGTTACACTCTACCATAGCATGCGGCACCTAGCATTATTCACAGGTTTGCATCAACCACCACTTGGACACAACACCCCAGTGCTATGTCTGTGACCGCTGTGTCACTACAAGTTTCAATAGGTTCCGCACCTTCTCAGGCTCAAGATGCCCAGTTGACACACTTACTGACTGACACGCATTACTGACTGACTGAATGACACACACACTGACTGACACACATTAATGGCAAACATTACTGACTGACACACATTACTGACTGACTGACACATACATTACTGACTGACACACATTACTGGCACACACTTACTGATTGAAACATATTACTGACCGACACACATTACTAACACACACTTACCGACTGACACACATTACTGACTGACACACATTCCTGACTGACGCACACATTACTGATTGACACACATTTCTGACTGATACACACATGTTAATGACTGACTGACACATATTACTGACTGACACACATTGCTGACTAACACACATTGCTGACTGACACACATTACTGACTAACATACATTGCTGACTGACACATTACTAACACACTTACTGACTGACACACACACAGACAGGCAGCACTTACAGCTTAGTCTTCTCTCTCTCTTCCTCTCTGCCCGGCTGATCTCCACACTGCAGTAATGAGGACCTTCCCATCATGTGATCAGGTCCTTCATCTCTCTCTCTCTCTTACTCTCTCTCTCTCTCTCTCTGAAGGACGCTCACCACCTGTCCTGCTCTTTCTCTGTTTTCTGATGTTCAGAGCTCACCCTGCACTACAGTGAGTAGGCTGAACATCAGAACACAAGGCCCCTCCCCCTCTCTGGGCCCCTGGAGGTGCTGGGGCCCCGGCACTTGCCCAGGTAAGCCCTGTGCTGACGCCGGCCCTGCACATTGTCCTTAGGCACCAAAACTCATGACTACCATCTACACCACCATCAAAATGAAGGCCGTTTTTATTGGAAGGCCATCATTTGATGGTGTCCAGTAAAAATGGCCTTCATTTTGATGTTGTGTGAACATAGCCTTAACTCGTAATTATTTGATAGTAGAAAATGACAATTGGGTATTCAGTAACTATGTGACTACTTATATGAAACCTTGTGCTTGTGTATTACCGGACTTTTCTGGCACTGATCTACCAGTAAACTATAAAAATTCTGAATGGCCTGCATAGGTAAAAGATGTCAACCACCATTAGGCTATGTTCAGGCTATGGCTGTTTTTATTGGACAACCATCATTAAACGGCAAATGACGTCCATTATTCCTATAATAACAGCTGTTTTTTTTTGTTTTGTTTTTTTTAAATAACTGCTGTTATTTGCCATTAAATGATGGCCATCCAGTAAAAATGTCAGCTCCTTGGTTCTAATCATTCGAGCAATATGTCACGATTAACCATAGTGTAAAAAGCCCATAATCGTAAACCGAAGATTACTTTGTGAAATAATCTTAGATTGAGCTATCAATTGTTGTTCCACTTGAATGGAAACACAAGTCTGTGCTGCCTGGAGAGGTAAAATATTATACAGCAGTATCTCATCACCATTGTACATGTAGCTACAATTATTTTCTGTATGTCTTTAAAAGAATCACGTTGCATGTTTAGTCCGATCTGACAGCTGCCAGTATCTTTATATAGACGGGGAGGAGCTGAGCAGAATGATTGACAGGTTCACTGGGAAGAAAAAAAAATCTGGACTTGTATGTGATTCCTTCAAATCTGTTGGAGTCCAGTGGGTGGTCCTACTCTTTAATTGACAGCTATCTCATTAGTGGCACCGCCCACTGTACTTCTTAACATAGAAAGAACAGTGCGTAAAACCCATAAAGATACAAGTTAAATGGAACATTTAGTCTGATCTGCCATCTGGCAGCATCCTGTTATAGAGAGGGAGGAGGAGCTAAGAAGATTGCTATAAAGATTTGTTGGGGGAGGGATCAATGCAACTTGTATTTAATTTATTCAAATCTGTAGGAGTCCAGTGGGTGGTCCTATTCCTTTTCAAATGCTCAGTTTAACAAAAATAAAAACTTATAAATAAATATATATGTGTGTGTGAGTGTGTGTGTGTGTTCATATATATATATATATATATATATATATATATATATATATATATATATATATATACTGTGTGTGTGTGTATATATATATATATATATATATATATATATATATATATATAAATATATATATTTATATATTAATTTTTTTCTCTCTGTCGTTCTTTTATATTGTATAGATTGGGTAGCATTTTATTGAAACAGATTCCCTTTAAATAGCTGCTACCTATTCGGGTGGGCAACCAAAAGTCAAGTGGAGGTGTACAGGAGGTGGAGTCTTCTCTCTCTCTCTCCTCTCTCTCTTTCTTATTTGCATTATAGACTATATCATTCTCTGTATTTCCTTTGCAGGGGGCCTCTTCCCAAACCAGCAATCGCAGGAACATGCCGCCTTCCGTTTTGCGCTATCTCAGTTGGTGGAACCCCCAAAGCTGTTGCCCCAAATTGATATTGTGAACATCAGCGACAGTTTTGAAATGACCTACACCTGTAAGTACCGCGAGAAATCGCTGTAAGCTGATTTGCATCATATAATGATCAGCGGCAATTCATTCGCCGGCCGCGTCTTAGCAGTTCTGCGGAGTACGAGAGTTCCAAATCCTTTTAGCTGTTTTCTGTAGCAGAACGCAAGACGCTTATCTTAATTAAAAAGTATTTACTAAAAGTCTCTTGGCTGAAAAGATAATGGAAAAGCAGCCGGGAAAAAAAAAATGTTCTGTGTTTATCCACAGGAAAAGGCTAATTAATGTTAAAGGTAGAAGAAACACCATCGAGAAGCCTCGTCTTTTTTAATTTAAAGTTGTTGCCATTCCCCGATTAATTTAAATTTGATATTATTCTTATTTTCAATTGTTCTGTGCAGTTGGGCATCATCTTATATTTCCAAAGGGTATTTATGGTTTTTCAAACAATGATTTTTATGTCTCCGGCGTATCGGAAATGAAAAATGAAGAAACTTGGCAAATAATCTTGATTAAAAATTCTTGTACTGTTATGTGCCTGCAGCACCTAGGGAGACCGATGGGTGTCCATGGTAACAGACTACAAACTAATCCTGTGTGGTCTGATCTTACAGTCATACTTCATTGTACTGTATCCTATATAATTGCTAACTTAAAGTAAGGATCCTATTACATGGGCCAATTATGACCCGATATTTTTAGTAAACAATCTGCTAGATTGGCCCTCGATTACTGGACCGTCCGATAATCGGGCCGTAAGGGCTGCATGCCCTTGCTCAAACCCTGATACCTTACCTCTCTCTGCTCCTGTTCTCTTTTTTGCTTTCCAGGCAGCAAGTTCTGAGCGGCCTGTCAGCCGACAGGATGCTCAACCAATCACAAACGAGGCCTGTGATTGGCTGACCTGGCTGTCAGCTGATTGTTTCATTGGCTGATCCATGTCTCGGATCAGTAGGGAGTAGGGGAATTAAGCTAATTGGTGGTGGTTTAACTCTGGGGACCCCCACCAATCCTGACTAGAGATGAGAGAATTTACAGTCACTGACTGCTCGGCTATTGATTGCCTTAGGCTCCTGTTAGACAAAGCAATTTTTAACTACGAACAATAACGATAAACGATTGCAAACAAGATTGTTTATTGTTAACCTGAAATCGTTCACCACATTACACCCAACGATAGTCGTTAGTTACGATCATTACAACGATCGTTACCTTGATTGTTCAATCCATTTAAACCCAGGAAAAGAAGTAACAATTTGAAATTACACTGAGCGATTAATGAACAAATGCGGAACTACAGCGAACAGTTAGCAATGATTTTAGAGTCAGATCAAAATCAACGATCAATGATTTTTCTATCATTGACTGGAATTGCACAGAACGATTATCGCTTAAATTTGGAAATTTTTATGATTTTCCGCATGATAATCGTCCTGTGTAATAGGGCCCTTAGTCTGCAGCCTGGAAAATTCCAGGCCGAAGACTGTACCCCTATTTTTCAGGCAGCTCTAGGGCTGTATTCATCTTTTCCATTATTCAATGCCTGAAAGATCAGGTTGGGGTCTGGTTGAACTTACTGTAAATTCGCTCAACTCTTGACAATAAAAGGATATTGACATGCATTTGAATGCCAGTGGTTGACAAAGTTGGATGCAGCCCTAGGGAGTCCAGGAAAACAGGATACAGTCTATGACCTATGGCTGTATCATGTTTTCCCAGACTCCTTAAGGCCATGTTCACACAATGTACGTTCCGCAGTAATCATGGCCGTTGTTGCAACGGCCGTGATTAGTATGGAACTTACGTTGTGCTGAAGGCTGAGGTAATCCTGGCCAGAATGTATACACATAGGGGGAGATTTATCAAAGGGTGTAAAATTTAGACTGGAGCAAACTGCCCACAGCAACCAATCACAGCTCAGCTTTCCTTTCAGCACTGCCTAAAGCTGAGCTGTAATTGGTTCCTGTGGCCAGTTTGCACCAGTCTAAATTTTACACACTTTGATAAATCTCCCCCAAAGTATACACTTCGGCCAGGATACCTAGCAGTGCAGCGAAAAACTGACTTGTCAGTTTTCTGTGGCCGCTATTCAGTTGAAAAGCGGACGCAGAAAACCCTGTCAGTTCACACAATAGAGCATGCGGCTCTGAACGCACACTCCATTGTGTGCAGTGGGGAGTTCTGATGCAGGCGCGCACGGATGCGCCGCATCAGAACTCAGCGGCGGCAAATGATCTTTTCTGAGACCCGGGCGAGTCACGGAACGGCCAGTCTCTTACAGCGTCTGAACATTGCCCAAAACTGCATCTAACTTCTTCAGCCAACGGTATTCAAATGCTCATCGATCGCACTCGAATATGCTCAAGTCGTACTTATCTCTAGTCAGTACTTCATTTATCCTTTGTGGTCTTTTGCCAAGTTCTATACTGATGTTTGGTAATTCGGAAACCCCTTAGACAATGAATGGAGAATTGGGTTCACACAAACTTTGCACATTTATTCATAGACATCTTATTGCTGTAACCAAAAATATAAAAAAATCTAGACAAGTTAAGACATTGCAATTAAGTCCATGTTATTAAAGGGATATATCTAAAAATGACATCTGTAGATCGGTGCTGAGCCTAGGAACGAACAACTATAGACTTACTTATCACACATAGGGTGCCCAAATGGGTACCAGTTGTCCCCTTATGATCTTCTCCTAAAGAGGTTGTAGAAAAAACACAGCTGCTTTCTTGCAAAAACAGCTCCACCCCTGTCCTTAGGTTGTGTGTGGTATTACTACTGAGTCCCATTCAATTCAATAGAACTGGGTTGTTTATTAGAGATGAGCCAATCTACTGTAGGAACAAAGCGAAGCACTTAGTTCCTATCAGGATTCTGCTCGTCAGGCTGTGGGGCTTTGAAGTCTGCTCCTCTGCTCCTCTGCTCCCCTGCCGCTCCTCCCAAGGTGCTGGGAAAAAATGGATCCAGTCCTGGGAAACTGAGAGAATTTTTGGACCCATCTTTTTCCAGCTCCGAGGGAGGAGCGTCAGGGAAAGGAGCAGACTTTTAAACCCGCAGACTGATGAGCAGAATACCGATAGGAACGAAGCGCTTTGCTTAGTTCCTTCTGTAGATTCGCTCATCTCTACTGTTTATGGTTTCTAAGTCTTGACAACCCCTTTAAGGATGGATGGCATCTCTACTAGGCCTCAATTCTTTTTTGCAGGGTGGTAGTCATGGTGCTTATGGTTGAAGTCTCCATTATTTGGAAGAATAAGGCTGGATTCACACTGCGTTTTTCACACATCGGTTCAATGTATGCGTTTTTCATTGGTTACTTTTAACAGACAGAAAAAAACGTAGTCAACATCCGTTTTGATCCGTTTTACATCTGTTTCTCACGCATGTGCGTGCCTCTTCAGACTGAAGAAGCGCGCATGCGCGCAAAGCGGCTGTAACTGCTTACTGCGTGTGGCGTCCCTCCACCTGCTCCCGAATGCTATGTTTTAGCCTTTTTGTCATATGAAAAAAAAAAGGTTGCATCGGATGGTGAGTGCCCCCATCTCACTTCCACTACGCCAAATGTAACCCCCCCACGAACCTCAAGATAGGCAGTGCCGGCCACTGTATCTAAATATGGTACCATTTTATTTTATAATGGAAGTCAAGGGAAAAACGGATCCAAACGGATGGCACACAATTGCATCCATATTTTTCCATAAAACATATACGTTAAATGGATAGAAAAAACGCAGTGTGAACCTAGCCTAACTAGTTTGAATTTTAAATATTCAGAATTTCCGCTATTCCCTGTGTGACTGTTTATTAGATAGGGTTATGAGCTGCAAGTCATACAGTTATCCACGGCTGGCTTCGTATGATAGCGTCTATTCTCTCCATACCCCACGGTGGTTTATATTTTTTCTTCTTTTGGGCTTATTTATAAACTAGAACATTACTTGTGTGCTTATGCCAAATGCCTGTGTAATCTCGCTGCCTCTTTCACTGGATAATTACAGTGTGCTCCGGGCTCACGACAGGAGTCTTTTGATTGGCTCGAAAGGCCAGTAGGAACTGCTAAAAATGTGAGCTATTTGTGGCCTATTCTCTACCATAATAATATAGCATCCTACACACTTTATGTTTTCGAATTCCTTGCTCATTGTTGAAGTTAGCAAATTAACACTTGTTTAGAGAGCCCGAGCGACTGGTGTGCAAGGCTCTGGATTTAGCGTTATGCAGAATTATATTAAAATTCAAGCTTGAGATTGTGGCATATAATTTAAAGGGGATGTTCATTTTTTTGGATGCTTCTTCCCACACAACCAATGGTAGACTACTTAAAATCATGGAAAATTTCATGCTCCTATGTTTTGGCAATATAGCGTACGATGAACTCTCAGTACCTCTCCAATCCGCTGTAACCAGCTTCGAAAGAAACATGGATGCAGTGGAGTGTCAAGCAATGGGACCCCCATCCATAGTTATTACTACTCAAACTTAAAGCATCAATAAGCAGATTTGGGGTACCCTTTACTGTCAAAAATTTTGATTGACATGGATTTTGCTTTAACGCCCTGTCCAAGTATGAGTGGGAAGAAGTGTGGGGCTTTTCTTCCAGCTTTTAACCCCTTTTTATCCTTCCTACCCTATTAAGGAGGTTTTCTAAATTATCCTAAGAATTCATCATCTATCCACAGTGTAGTTTATAGGGAGTGGCGTAGCTACCATGGAGGCAGACCACTCCCCTGCTATGGGGCCTGTAGGCCCGGACTGGCATCTGCTCCTTTAACTGTGAGTGCCCATAATGAATGCTCACAGTTAAATGCTGTGGGGCCCTGACTGACAGAGCAAGAAGCCATTGGCTTCCCACCATGCAAGTTTCTCTTGTGGCCTGAGGCAGCATTGCACCTGCAGCCACAAGAGGCCGCTCTCTGTCCCAGTTCCCCGACGCATGAGGTACCTGATCAATTGGAGTTTAAGGACTTGGACCTTTACAGATCATAAGAACATAGGTTCCTTACACCCCCATGTAAATGGAGCCATGCGGTAGTCAACTGTTCATGCTGCTGCTCAGTTTACTCACAACGGGGCTGATCAAGATAGCCAAGTACAACTCTTGACTATCCTCTGCAGTCCCACACTGAGCAGAGCAGCATAGTCCAGGCTCACCTGCTGCTCCTCTTACCCGGAGTTTAAGTAGACCCCATTCTTGTGATTGGTGGTGGTTCCTTTGGTTGGATCCATCAGATGCTTATGACCTATCCAATCGATAGTGATGAGCGAATAGTGAAATATTCGAATACTCGATATTCGTACGAATATCTCCCTGATATTTTACTATTCGACCGAATATTCGATCCCATTAACATCTATGGGAACAAGTATTCGATTATTGAAAAACATCTATTCGACCACTTGGAGGTTAACCAAGTCCACAATGACACCTCAAGGAAAGGGAAAGGGGATTTGAACGCTTATCGAATATTTATCGAATATTCTGCGTACTTGGGAACCCCATTGAACTACAGCATGCACTGTGATAGACATAGTCCTGGAGATCTGTCCCCCATTTATCAGACATTTATGATCTAGCCAAAGGATCGGTGAGCGTTTTAAACCTAGATACCCCTCCTAAACCTTACATACTTCTTTATCATCCTCCAGCTCCCTCCAATAGACCGCTAGAGATCTTCACTCAGTGTCCTCTACTTACATCACAAAGCATGTCCAGAAACATGTTCCTTTGAAGGATTTTTATTTCCTAGATTCGCCAGACCTTTACCAATCCCTATTACCACTACAGCGGCACAACTTAAAAAAAAAAAAATCATTTTTCAATTATTCGTCTCCATCCTTAAATTCCCACAGAGATGTTGCTCTGATGCCTTCCATAGAAAAAGCTCATTACATTTAAAGGGTATTAAAAGACGAAAATAATGAGGTTAGATTACTTATTACTTTGCAGTGTTCAAATGAAACAAATGATCTAAGAAGAAAAAGGGGGGGAGCGGAGAAGTCTGGGAAATAAGATTTGCATGCAGACAATCCAATCATGTCAGTGAAAAGAAAGGAGAGAGAGAGAAAGGTTTGCACCAGGGTTTTGTTAAAGTTTTTATTAAAATAGATGAAATTTCAATAACAGAACAAAAAAAAAGGTTGAAACTGCCTAAAAGTTTGCAATGCCAACCTTATAATGAATGATAACCTGGTTCCTTTTGTGGGTATACCATTACCCCTGACATACAGTATGTGCATGGCCACGCAATGCTGCCATCACTCCTTTATTTTTATTCCCCTATGACATGGTTTCTTTTTTTCTTTTTTTTGGACTTTTATTTTATGGATTTAAAAAAAAAAATAAAACATACAGATATAAAGGGGTAATGTGCATGTTAGCCAAAACTTCACAAGGAGATAGAGAGTAAACATTCAAACATATAAAACAAAGTTCCAACATCTTGGAGAACATAGTTCCAACAATTGCAGGGACAGAATTAGGCCATTATGGTAGGAATGAAGGGGGATATTTATCAAACATGGGGGGAGATTTATCAAACATGGTGTAAAGTAGAGCTGATTCCACCTTCCATCTTCCAAAGAGTCTGTGAGGAATGAAAGGTAAAATCTGATTGGTTGCTAGGGGCAACTGAGACAGTTTCACTTTACACCATGTTTGATAAATCTCCCCCATGTTGTAAAGTGAAACTGGCTCAGTTGCCCCTAGCAACCAATCAGATTCCACCTTTCATTTTCCAAAGAGTCTGTGAGGAATGAGAAGTGAAACCTGAGTGGTTGCTAGGGGCAACTGAGCCAGTTTCACTTTACACCATGGGGGAGATTTATCAAACATGGTGTAAAGTGAAACTGTCTCAGTTGCCCCTAGCAACCAATCAGATTTTACCTTTCATTCCTCACAAACTCTTTGGAAAATGTTTGATAAATCTCCCCCATAATGTCCATGAGGGAGAGTCCACGAATGAGGAAGAGCATGTACTGTAGATAGCAGTTAAGGGAGTTGCGCAATATAAAAAATATGCTATAAACTTCCCTTGAAGGTTCACACAGAGCAAGAGAGGCGAATTCTGCCAGCCTCCGTGTCATAATGACACTCTATGGGAGGCACGTGCGCTGCATCTCTTGGCGCTGAAGAATGAACATGTTCATTCTTCAGCGCTGAGAGACGCTGAGTGATGCGGCACACACGCCTCCCATAGAGTATCATTATGACATGAGGCTGGCGGCATTCCACGGCGGACAATTCCGCCGCAGAATTCCGCCTTTCGTTGCTCTGTGTGAACAGGGCCTAACTAGGAAAGTATAGCACAGACTATGTAGAATCTTAATTAACCAAAAACAATAACAGTGGCAACACTATGTCAGTGCCTCTAGGTGTGGACGTCCCTCCATTTGAACCAGTTCTTATCTAATGGTGGTAAAGAGTTTTGTTTTGCTGCAATGGATCTCTCCATTTGGTAATTATATTGTATTGTGGCCACTGTAAATCCTTGCTTTTCCACTTCGCAATGCCATTACACGAGGCCATCAGTATAGGCAAGGCTATAGTAAGGTCCGATTGATGCCAGTCCTCAATGTCAAGGCCTAACAATGCTACTCCTGGACCCAATGATATCTTAGTGTGTAGAAGTTGCTGTAACAGATTAGATATTCGGAACCAGAATGGCTTCATTAAAGGACAATCCCACCAAATGTGCATGAGGCTTCCTATGTCCCTTTGGCACCTCCAGCATAATGGAGATGAATCCGGAAATAGTTAGAGATGGTAAGGCGTGAGGTAGCATCTGTATAGCAGTTTACGTGATGCTTCTAGGTAATTAATACAACAGAACACTTTAGAGACTGCTGTGAACACATGTGACCATTGTCCACTATCCACAGTGATCTTCAGATAAGCCAACTTGTAGGGCACTATACGCCTTAGATAAGCCCTTAGGGAGCTATTTGGTGTCCGTGAAGAATTGTTCAAATAACGAGATAGGGGGATTGCCTCTGATACGGTTTCTTAATGGAGCCTACATTTCCCATGATGCACCTGGCTTTGTAGGGACAGAGGTAACAGTCTTATCACTGTGCTTGCTCTGAGTTCTATATTAGTGCAGCAAGTCCCGATCACCCTACAGAGTACCATATGTGATACAGCTTCAGTTTACCTCTTTTTCTCCCCGTTAGCCTTTACACACAGGAGAGGAAAGGGTAAAGCGGCATCTCACAGGACAAACTAGAGAATATGGACACAGCACGTAGCAGAGACAAGAAACATTATTTGGGGAGTATTATAGCTCTGGAGCTAATTAGTGTATGGGGTCACCTACTATATCACTGCTCTCCTGGTTCCTTAAAAAAGATTGTGATCCTTTTTTAGCAGCCCTCAGTGGGGTAAATATAGAGGAAGAAGGAAGGTGGGACTGAGCTGAGCTGCCAGGAGGTATCTGAGGTTATACTAAAATCCTTTTGTTCACAGGAAGTCAGCAACACAGGAGAGACTGACAAGCTCTCTACACATGAGCAACACTATATACATTCTCGAATACAACAATTTATGTATACATAAAAAAGTTTAGTATAGTTGCCTGACATATTAATTCTTATTCCCCTTAGATATGGTTTCCACCACATAGCAATGACAAGAAACATTATTAGGGGAGTATTATAGCTCTGCAGCTAATTAGTGTATGGGCTCACCTACTATATCACTGCTCTCCTGGTTCCTTGTTAAAGACTGCCATTCTGTCTTCAGCAGCATTCAGTGGGGGAAATATAGAGAAAAAGGGAGGGTGGAGCTGAGAGGGGAGAAGTCTGAGCTGTCAGTAGTCAGTAGGTTAATATAACCACTTAGATCAGCAATGGGGAACCTTCAGCCCTCCAGCTGTTGCAAAACTACATTTCCCATCATGCCTGGACAGCCAAAACTAAAGCTTTGGCTGTCCAGGCATGATGGGGAGTTGTAGGTTTGCAACAGCTGGAGGGCCGTAGGTTCCCCATCCCTGACTTAGATGTATACAGTACATAATATTATAAAAGTGAATATTATTCTGTAAAATTTCTTTCAAGAAGGGCAATTCCTGAACATAGCCGGATCCTGGTTTCTTTTGCATGCAATTAGATAATTTTAACCTTAGGGACACATTAAATATCCATGAGCATTTTATTTACAGAGCATGCGGTATGTTTTTCAGTGCGCTGACATGCATTTTTCTGACTAGGCCTAAAAAAAAGCACACAGCTGTTATTTCCTGAGACTGTCATACTTTACCTGCCTTTATTCCCACTATGGCAATTATACAGAATTTCTTTCAAGTATTAAGCCATAGAAACAATTAGGCCTCATTCACACCTGCTTAGTGGGTCAGTATTTTGCATCAATTTTTTAAAGGGATTCTGTCACATTAAAAATGCAGTTCAATCTGCTAGCAGCATGTTATAGAGTAGAGTCAGCTGAGTAGATTGATATATAGTTTTGTGGGAAAAATTCCAGGATGGCTTGTCATTTATTCATGGAGATTTCTGCTCATTCTGGGCTAAGTAAGTGGGCGGTCCTACTCAGTGATTGACAGCTGTTCGTTTATAATTGTGCATCAGAAACTGGTGTTCTACAGACTCTCATTTTTCTGATAATCAGCCTATGTAAAAAAAGACCTTAAAGTGTACTTAAAGGGGAACTCTAGATAAGAAAAACTCGTTTTCTATTAAAAGTACATTAAAAGTTATATAGATGTGTCTATACAATGTATTACTGTACCTGTACGGTTCTGTCACACTGGTAGCTGATAGAAATCCAGGAATTGAAGAAAAAAAATAGCCTATGTGCCAATTCACATTGACTCCTACTCCTTCTGCAATCCCGCCCTAGGAGACAAATCTTACATGCCTCTGTCTCACATTGTGTGTGTTTGCTGAGCACAGGCTGATGATGCAGACAGGGGGCAGGGCGTGATGTCACAGGAGGCGGGGCTGGATAACCCAATCCCCTGACTGATTCACCATCTCAGACCAGCCAGAAGCAGGTGCAGCACAAATTTTTCTGATTGTAATGGGTGGGGGCTGTGATGGTCACATGAGGGAAAGCATTGCATTCTGGGAAATGCTGAACCAGGAAAGACAGAAACACAATACAGAGCAAAACCCCCCAAACAAATGGATTTTTGGTACTTTCAAAACTGGAATAGACAAGTAATGCATTATGCTTCTGCAGAAGTTTCATTTTTTTAACCTCTACCTGGAGTTCCCCTTTAACAGAAGCTCAGCGGCGGGATCATCTGTTAAAGGGGTTATCAAGTGCTACAAAACATGGCCACTTTCTTTCAGAGACAACACGACTCTTGTCTCTAGTTCAGGTTCGATTTGCAATTAAGCTCCATTCACTTCAATGGAACTGAGCAGCAAAACCCCGTCCAAGAGCAGGCTGTCTCTTGAAGAAAGTGTCCATGTTTTAGTAGCACTGGATAACCCCTTTAATCTGAAGTTCGGACCTCCATGGATACGGAGATGCAATGAGCCCATAATGTAGATGACCCCCACTGGATCCATCGGGAGTCGTGCACATTTTGGTCTTATTGTGTCTCCATATTCATAAAGACCCGAATTTGAGGATCCAGCGGCTGATCCAGAAGCGGGCCGCCATGACAAGCTACGACCACACAACGTCTTTTTTTGACCAATCGAAGTACGTTTTTCTGGACGCCCATCATTTCACACCCAATTAACAACCGTTACTTAAAACCCACACCGTTGTTTGTGAAATATCGACCATTGTTTTGAAATAACGGCTGTTATTTGGGAAATCTATTATGGCCGCCCAAAAAATGGCCAAAAAAAAGACGCTGTGTGGCCGTAGCCACGAGATTTATTGCCATCCCATCTTCTTATCGCCTATCCCTTAGAGGGATATGCATTTTAGAGGATATCAAGCTGAGGTTGGATCACCCCTTTAAGGATAGGTTATCAATTTAATCCGGTCTCAGTTCTAAAAATTGGTGGAAATAAGTTCAACCAAGAACGGGGTGGATGATGGGAAGGGGCATGGATTTGTTGTGGCCTTATGGTTAATTGTGTCTTTAAATTAAATTATTTTTTTTATTTGATTTTTTGGGGTCCATTTATTTTGGTTAGACTAATCCTTTAGCTGCCTGGGAAGCCATATAACTCCTCATCGTGACACTATCAGCCGATTCTCACCCTCTCAATTTATGTCAAGCCGGCAGAAACCCATAAACAGGGAACGAGATTTCTGATTCCATCTTCTTTTTACTACACCCACATACTGAGGCTCACTGAAGGTGTTTCATGAATTTTTTCTTTATCTCCATGTGGATTGTCATACTGCCAGTGAGAGAAATCGACAGTTGCCTGAGAGTTCTGGTCTAAGCTTAAAGAAAGGAAGAAAAGTTGAAGTCTTAAAACTTTTTGAAAAAGTCACCTTAAAGCTCCTATAAAACTTATACTCTCGCATTACAGACAAATATACTTCAGATATGGGTTGTGTTGGACATTTCTAGCCCTTCGGGAAATAGGAACTAGGAATAGCAAAAAAAAAATGTACTTGTTCCCATCGCAGTAGCGTAATCCAAAAAGTTATCCATGGCATCATTGACTTGAGTGGATGTGAGTTAAAATATATGAGCAGCCATGTTTTTCTAATTCTGTACAGATTTTTAAAGGGTTGTCTTATCTAGATGAATGAGGACCTGCTCCCTTCCAAGTGATCACCAGGGGTTTGTTCCAGATGGCCATGTATTTCTACTACAGTGAGATATGTAAATGGTTGGCCAAGTGCCCTAGATTACAATAGCGCTCAACTCTCGCTCATTCTATGACAACCATATAGAGTATATGGGACAATGTGACACAACCTTTAAGAGAATGGCTTGTAGGATAGTGGGGAGACAGAGTACTAAAGGGAAGGAGTTGTTCTTGTATAGTTCGAAGAAGAGCCCATTTACTTGTATGTGATTGTTACTTTTAGGTGATTTTACTTTACTTATACTGTTTGCACGGTTGTCTTGTTTTGCACATTTATGAGCATATCAAGCTAGCATTTGCGTTGATCTCTATTACTTGAAAAATTTCCTCTTCTGACCCTCAGGTGACTGGACCCCTAGACAGGTGGGTATGCTCCCGTAATAGGGAATGATGGTGCGATTTCTAACATTTCTTTAGGATAACAAGGAGGGTCAAATGTTTTATAAGAGTTTGTAAGTTGTGTGTCTGCGTTCCAGTGATCGGAAGACTGGGAGACAATGTGCGCTGACTGTAAAAGGGACTGAGGGCAAAAACTGCTGGACTGAGAGACTGTGGTGGTGTTGGGTAATACCAGAGACTGCCAGTGACCAAGTCGACTAGTGAGCAACCTACATGTATTTACATGCCATCGTACATATGAGGAACTGTTCAAGTGACGTACCTCTCCCTATGAAGAGCAGGGGCATAACTAGAAATGGCCGGGCCCAAATGTTTGATTAAGCCCTTCCCCCTCTGACCACAAACCCATCAAGTGAAGTCATAACCTTTAACATTTAACTTAAAGCGTAACTGTTATTTCAGGGCCATTTTTTGGAAAACATTAAATATCAACAGTACAAGCGATTTTAAGAAACTCTGTAATAGGTTTTATAAACCAAAAGAGTTTCCTTCTGTACTGAAAAAGCAATCTCCCAGCCTCCCCCCTCACTTCAGAAGAAGCAGGATTTCTGTCTCCATTATGTGGCTATGGAGAGGGGAGGGGCTGTTAGGAGTGACTGAGCACGAGCAGTCCTGCACAGCACAACACCCTGCAATCTTCTCTCAGTAAGTTCATAGATAAGCACTGACCTTTCTGACCCCAGAATCCTGCTGTTTAGGTGCCCAGACAGTCTACAAACAGCTGACCTTCATGTCACCTCTTCCTGCTCCCTCATCTCCCTCGGCCCCTCCCCCCTCCATAAGGATAGAATGGAGAGAGCAGAGCCCGTCTTCACTGGCTTCTCTGTAATGAAGACGTGTTTGCCTGATAATGCACAGATAAGAAGTCAGGGGGGGGAGGCTGGGAGATTGCTTCTTGAGTACAGAAGGAGGATTTTTTGGCTGATAAAACCTATTACAGAGTTGCTTAAAATCGCTTATACTACTGATTTCTGCAATAAAAAAATATATAACAGTTACGCTTTAAGTGCTCATTGAGATATATGCGGCACCCTGAAGGCCCACTCGGCCACCAAGTGCTGCAAATGATCACAGCTGATGTGGTGGGCCCTGTAGCAATTGCTATGGCTGCTATGGTGGTAGTTACACCCATGATGAAGAGATCCATCAAGCATATGTGTGTTTGCATCTTGCAAGTAAAGTTGGACATGTTTTTACTACCAGTTGGGTCTTTTTCTCTTATTGCAGCTACTAGGTTGTCAATCCTGTAGAGTAGTCAAATGTCTTACCCTGTACCGTCCTCCTATACAAGCTCCTGGACTTTACTGGCCATTAGAGATGAGAAATTCTCTACAATTCATTTTGGATCCAAATCGCTCAAATTAGCCATCAGTTTCTAATTGGATTTGGAAAAGAAATTCAAATTTAACCTTAAAACATAAACAGGAACAGTTCCTTCTCCTGTACACTAAGCAACAGAGCATACACTGTGTGCCTCGCTGCTCAGTTAACATCGGGTACAAAGTGCCCCATCTGGGCTATGTAAAGTTGAATGCAGCATGGCGGCTTATCTCCCGGTGGCTGAACAGATTCACTAGGTAAATTCTCTGCATCTAGCCCAAACTCACGAACTTCACAAACTGAACTTAACAAATCTATACATACCGGTCCAGTGTCGGACTGGGGTATCTGGGGCCCACCAGAGGAAATGATCCTGGTGGCCCACCAATGAATGGCCAGTGAAAAACGCCATGTCAGTCAGTATTTGTGCAGGTTCTAAAGCTGGGGGCCCACCGGAAGATTCTCTGGTACTCGGGAGGGCCAGTCCAACACTGTACCAGTCTACTACGTTCCTTCAGTGTCCACTTTTGTTTCTTCAGCCATGCCCTAAGAAAATCACTGACAGAGGAACAGCATCGCAGCCAGTGATTGAATGAGTGGGCTGTCACTCTTGAGGCACAAAAGTGACAGCCCTCTCAGCCAATCACTGGCTGGTGCACTGTTGTTCATAGTTAGTGATAGCCTGAGCTGGCGGCTGGCCTACAAATTTTTGTTAAAGGGGTTGGCCACTTTATAGTAAAATAGTTCAGTGTATAGTATTTATTTACATTACTTACTGACAGCAGCTCCCTGTACCTCATAGAGCTAAAATCAGACACCCCTCCTCCAGGCTGTGTTGTCCTGCTCTGCGGTGAGTCTGTCCAAAAGATGGCCGACATGGAGGAGCATGTGACCATGTCCGCCCCCCCCCCCCGTGTGTGTTCTCCATAGGCATTTACAGGCTCATGGAAGTGCTGTAAGTATATACTGTACAGTGAGTACGATTACTAAGACCATGTTCACACAAAGTATGTGTTGTAGAAATCACCGCCGTTGTTACAGTTTCTTGGAGTAGTATATGATTCGGGCGGGATTCCATCCAGCCGCAAGAAAAACTGACTTATCAGTGATAAGTGATTCTGCGATCACTATTCATTGAATAGCAGCCGCAGAACACGTCAGTTCACACAATGGAGTGTGTGGCTCCGGCTGCACGCTCCAATGTGTGCAGTGGGGAATTGGGATGTGGGCACACACAGGTGCGTCCGCATCCAAATTCAGCAGGAGTAAAGATCATCTGGCCGGTACTGCAGTAATGCAGGGTCACAGAATGGCCGGTGTTATATGCTGGTGTTAACGGCCGGTGCTATTTTACTATAAAGTGGCCAACTCCTTTAACGAATTTTGCAAAAACTTGCTTAGTCAGCAAAGAAAATTTTTTATAAATTGGTGGAGAATCCAGCTTTACTCATCTCTCCTTCTCTTATGACTCAAAAGGAATCCCCAAAAGATTCATCTAAATTAAAATTTTATGAACAATTCTGAGCAATTAAATTTGCTCATCTCCTCTCATTTTATTACGTATATGAAATGTACTCTTCGAGGTCCTATTACAGAGGTCGATCTAAAGGAGCAAGCGAGTGCCGACCTGTCAAGTCAGCGCTTACTTGCTCTTCGTTCCTCACCCGCTGCCGTCGCTATTACACAGGCCAACAGTGAGTGGGTCTTAACAGGGGGACCATGGGGTGCTGTGGGAGGCCTCCCAGACGATCTATAGATCATCTAGGGAACCCATAGGAGATAGCAGTGGTCTGCTGCCGCCGCTCCCGTTACTTGTGGCTACAGCCAGCAGACCACGGCTATCGTACTAGTTCTTTGAAAGAAAAGGATCAGCCGACATTGTGCATGTCGGCTGATCATTGCCTTTTAAAAGAAGCTACATATAGGAAAGAAGTAGCAACCGGCACTACTACAGTATGTATGAACAGTCCCAAAAAATTTACCGATGTAGACTATTTACGTGACAGCTGTTTCGCGTGTCGGAACTACGCTTCCACAGGAGCGTCTGTGGAAGCGTAGTTCCGACACGCGAAACAGCTCTCACGCTGCTGCACTGGTTGAGGAGCCCTGGCGTCCACATCATGCTGGTCCTGCACTTATTTTGTTAATACTTTTAAGAAGATTAAGTAAAGTAAAAGATTTTAATGGTGAGTGCCCTCTAAAAACTTCTTTTCTTCGTGCTTTACCAGAAGCTATTACACCACACAATTATTGGCCGTAAAAGCTGATAATCACTTGGTATAATAGCGTCTTTAGACATCTCATAAGTATATGATATTCCTGACCTTTGCGCCATATGGGAGAATATCACGTTCTGTTATTTTAGCCTTAAATTAGAAGATTTTTGCTAACTAAAAACAGGCAGATAACCGCGGATCTCCCCCTTGTCATCCACAAAATTAATAACATATTGGATTCTGCTGGAGATAAATGAAGCCCTATATGAACCACCTGTACTCACTCATCAAATAGCATTAAAATTCCAACTATATGGAGCGAAAGTGCTAGCATTATATTGCCTTTAGCTATATGATCTCCAAGCCACTTTCCCTGGGGTATAAGGATCTATAAAATGGCTTTGACCTGGTTCTACCTGACCACTTCTCAAATGACTTGAGTGCAAGTGCAACAGAGCCGTCCTTTAATTGGTGCACGCCAGCATCGCTATGACATATTGGAAGCAGCGGCCAATTGACGGATGTAGCGGCCCCGTGACTAATGATCTTCCCCCGGTGGGATTACCACATCCCAGAAATATGGAAGATTTTTTTTTCCGAGCAATTGACCTTTACTCTTTGCTTTTCTAGGGACTTATGAATCCTTGTCACCACAATTGAGCTCAATAGCCTGAGGTGTCCAACAATACAATTACTTGGAGCTACAGATGTCCAACAAAAGATACAAAGCCTTAACAATATTATAGATCCGATGACAATGGCGGATAACAGATTGGCTACAATCTAACACCGTTTATTATAGTTTTTAGTTACTTTTAATATTATATTACTTTTTTTGTATTTTTATACTATATACTAGTGATGAGCAAATAGTGAAATATTTGAATATTCGATATTCGTACGAATATCTCCCGAATATTCGAATATTCGATCGAATATTCGATCCCATTAAAGTCTATGGGAGCAAGTATTCGATTATTGAAAAACATCTATTCGACCACTTGGAGGTAAAAACCGGAAGCTGGGGGATTTGACCGCTTAACGAATATTTATCGAATATTCGGGGAACTATTCGATAATATTCTATAGATCGAATACCTTACTATTCGCTCATCACTACTATATACGCTCTTGCACATGACCATATTTTGTCTCTATATGAACTGCAAGTTGCACTGAGCCTATACAAGTCTATGGGCCCTTACAGTATGGGAGCATGGGGTTTTCACTCAGATGTCATATTAATTTGACAGCAAAAAAAAGGTACCATGGTGTGCTCCATCAGATGCGGTATGTAGAAGCGTTGGGTCTAGGGAGAATATATCCATAAATAAAGCTGTACGGCCTTATTGCACGGTGTCACTGGCTCAATGCACAGGACGATGCCAATTCCATCAGTGGTTATTGGTAAAATGCACAGCAGCCTCCATTAGCAACACATAGGTAATATCTATGCTGTGAATTTCCTGTAGCCATTATGCAGTATGCACAGCAGTCCCATAGACTTCTACGAGGTCCTACAATGCCGCCATATGCTTTCAATTTTATTTTTTTGTGAACCCAATAGAAAAAAATTGTAATATCAGATCTATTCAATGTCTACTTAACACAAAGGAGTGAGTCATGAATTGCGCCACAATAATGAAGAACTTGGGGTATTTATTATAGGGAGTGTATACTATGAGAGTACACTCCAGCTGGGATTCCATAAAAGGCAGCACTGCGTTAGCTACGTAGTGATCACGGCCATTGTTGCAAATCGGCAACAACGGACCTGATTATTACGTAACTTATGTAGTGCTCACATGGCCTAATACTGTATATCAGTCCAGTTACAGAGAAATCATCAATTTCAGTGCCCCAAAAGGGGGGAGGGGGGTAGGATATGTAAGTATATCCCCTATATAGAAATTATTGCAATAATAAAAAAAAAAATAATAATAATTTTAAAATCACTTTCTACCATTAAAGTTAAAAAAAGTAAAAATTAAATAAAAACAGACACTTTTCCTTTTTTTTTTTCTTTTTTACACCAATGTATGGCACCGAATGAGGCAGCGAATGAGGTTAAAGAAGAATATGACCCGTTCATAGATAAAGCTGTTCCTCCCTTCAGTTCTTCCAAAGCTCTGTGGGAAGTTTCATACAAGATTTCCTCTTCTAAGCGATCACTTGTTTCATTGGTTATGACATGCCATAAATGAGCTTGGCTTCAAATATATTTTGCTATACGGTGAATCATACGTTCACTCAAGTGCATCTTTACCGCCAGGATCCTATAAATCCGGTATCCCGGCATTCATGTTTTCATTTCCAATTGATATAGGAATACACATTTGGATACCTTGTTTCCTGCAGTAATTCGATCATAGTGAAGTGTAGTACACCAAACAGAAGTCAATGTGATGCAACGCGGCCATGTCTTTATGTGCAATAATCTCGTAGCTCATGCACAGAATCTGGATTTTTTTTATAATATCTCATTTAGGGACACCATCATGCTTCTAAGTTCTGGGGAAGGACTTTATTAGTTATGAAAGTCCCCATTGTACTCTCTTTATAGTCTTGTTTACAACTTATACACTGACCTATGTGTCTCCATGGTAACAGACTACAAACTAAACCTGTGTAGTCTGGGCCAGCACTGACATACCCTTTCATCTGTCCACCTTTTGTCACCACCATATACAGTAAAAAAATCACTTTGAGAAGACCAGATCAGGCTACAAAGGGTTTATATTCTGTTACCATGGGGACACATACCTCTGCCAATATCATTTTTTTTTTATTTTTTATTTTCAAAAGAGTATTGCAAAATTGCTTGATTTTTTTTTATGTTAAATGCACTGGTAGACCTTTCTTTTCCTTAAAGCAATAAGGATTTATAAACTTACAATTGCTAATTTAGACACGTGCATAGCCATGGTGGGTCCACTCATGGACTTTAATGGAGAAAGTCATACAGCCACCTCTTCTTTCCAGATCAGGGAACACAGATGAAAGCTGCTGTTTATAAGAGGCTGCATTCCTGATGCACCATCCCTGACATAGAGATGTAAGCCATATCAATAACCCTTTCCCCGTGATGACGCCTTTGAGTCGCCATGGCAGCCAGTCATTGCCATTTACCATGAATCATGAAACACAGAGCGAGAACAATCAGTTCACTTCTCCTTGGCGCTAGAACACATCTGAGCATAACTTCCCCGGTCTGCCCGCGTTCATTAGGAAAGAAATGTAGTTAGTCTGCAGACACTTCATCCTATCTGGTTTTATTAGGCCGTAAAGATCAGGTTCTCTGCTTCGGGGGGATTGGTATAAACTGCCCTGCCAGATGATGAACACAGTCACTTATAATTACTTCAATATGAGAAGGAAACACGGGGCAGACAAGAATCACCCATGTGTCTCCACAGCTTGCTAGTGACCTTATTCGACAGATTTCATTAAACATGTGCCCGACCTTTGCAAATCTGGTCATTGAGATGGATCATCGGGGGATACCTTTGGGCAGACTGGGTGATGTGGTACAAACACAGGGACGAGGGGTTTCTCAGATCATTCCTGTCCAAAGGGGGCTGTAGCAGGTCCACTACCCTATGCAAAAAGTATGGTAGAGCGGTACAGATTGGTGTCAGATGACGTAGGGTTAACATAAAGAACAGCCTATTTTACGTTTTCCAAATGTTAAGTAACAGATAATCCAAATCCAATATACAATATGAAATCCATAATTTTTAACTGGTATGGAGGTCCTTGTGGCTCTCTTATATAAAAGGATAAAAGTACTTACAGTCCCAAACTTGCTCTCTTCCAAGGAGCACAGGCTGAGAACTGGTTGGCTCTTATCATGTTACTTGTAGTTTTAGCAATACCTAACTGTAGGGATGTAGGTAAATAGGTAAAAATTTAGTGAGTTTTGATGACCAGGTCACATGGTCATGTCTTCCCCCTACCTGTTGCAGGTCACACTGTTCTGTGGTCACCTGCTTTTTTTTTAGTATGCTTCTTTCGGCAGCTTCTCCTGTTCTGAGCTGGCCTCCTGGAGGATTGGGCTCCCTCTAGTGGCAGCTGTGTGCCTGTTCACCTGTATTTATAGTTCAGACCATAGGTTCTGGAGAATTCCAGGCTGTTCACCTGAGGGTAAATATAGTCACAACCTCCAAACTTCTGTGCTCAGTTGTTGGGGTGTTTCAGTCAGTAAACCATGTCTATGCTCCCTGGCTATTTGCCAATTCCTCACTTCCTAGTGTTCTTCTAGCCATTTGGATCTTGCTCCAATTCTATTTCTCAGCTCAGCCCTAGTCTGTAGTGAGTAGTGCCTTGTCATATTTTGAAGTTTGACCGCGGAAGAAGAGCATCTAGCTTCGGGCTCCTATACTTCTTCATTACCATCAGTTTGTGAACACCGGGGACCTTCTCTGAGGGAAGCAACCTGGGAGTTTTCTGCAGTGAAGCCAATCCCACCTTGTGGCAGGCTCTGGTGAAAACCAGGGGCTCCTTAGACTTCGCTCCTTGGAGAAGGTACATCAGCACTCCTGGGTAATCCAGGGGATCCACCTCCTGGTCCATCCTTTACAATTAGGTAATTCCAGTTTTCTAGCTTCGCCATGCAATCCAGATTTTCTGAAATCTCTACACTTCAAGCGTACCAGTTAGGGATAGTCCGAACTGAGTTTGGTTCGGGGTTCGTACGAACCCGAACTCTTGGCAATGATTCCCGCTGTCTGGCCGCTCCGTGGAGAGGGTGGATACAGCGGGAGGACCGCCTGGAAAACTGGGATACAGCCATAGCCATAGGCTGTATCCCAGTTTTCCAGGCAGTCCTCCTGCTGTATCCACCCGCTGCACAGAGCGGGCAGACAGCGGGAATCTGATGCCGAGCGTTCGGGTTCATACGAACCCGAACCTCGGCAGTTTCGGACCATCCCTAGTACCAGTCATGCTTCAGGCTCGCAAACCTGTGTGTAATCAGGGCTAACAACAAAAATTTGGGGATCCGTAGAAACGTCCTATCTGTAAGTTCCGTGCACAAGCCCTATTAAAAAGAACTCACAAACACTTAGGACTAGTGATGAGCGAAAAACCTGAACCCCTGACTCCAGCTGCCTGGAAAATATGGGTGCAGCCCTAGAGCACCACAAGGAGTCAAACGACGAGTGTTCAGGTTCGGCTGAACCCAAATGTTCGGCAAGTTCTCTCAACGTTTCTTAGGACATTTCCACAAAATGTAAAATCTAGAACAGGAATCTTCAGTTGCTGGCTGGACAACCATTTACTGGTGCTAGCTTTATTATGGCCTTATGTGGCAGAATAACTAGAACCATTAAAGGGGTTTTCTAGTCTTAAAAAAAATATATGTTTAGAAAATGGCATGACAATAAACCCATCCTTCATATGTCCAACAGTCTATGAGGAGTTTTATCTTGTTTGCTTTGTTTCTTTGTCTTGATTTGTTAGTCTTAGGCTAGGTTCACACTATGTAAAAATGATGTCCATCTTCCATAACGACATCTGTCATTGTACAAATAACATCTGTTGCTTCAAAAATAACGAACATTATTTGCGCAATGACGGCCATTGTCACGAAAGACGGCTGTTATTTTTAAAAAGTGTAAACTAGCGTTATAGAATTCTGCTACTCTACCCTAAGAATCTATAGATATCAAAGGATTGCATCCGTACATAGTTTTTTTTTTTTTTTTTCAGACATCTGCCAATGTACCTGACATGCTTTTGTTCACGTCGATGCTCTCCCACCTCTCCGTCCTATAATTTCCCATATTCCACCAGGGTTATATTTCCCATATCCACTGGTGATAAATTGACAGATATTGATTTTCTCGATGGTTCCCACATGCAAGAATGTTATTTGTGCCGGGTCTCTTCTTTCCTCTGTCCGCCGCTGCCACACTGGGTAATCTCATTTCCTTCCTGCAGATTATGGATAGGGATTACAGAGATAAGATTTAGTCAGGCATGGGAAATTAAAACAATGACTCCAATCTTATGCATATAACAAGAGGGAGTTAACATGGACAAGCTCCAGAGGAATGATCGGCAATGAAATAAGAGCACCCAGGATGGTAATGGGCCTTTATTGCTATATGTTGTAATATTCTCTCCCATATTAAATGCTGGTTGTACTGCAATTATTATATTAAACCCGGAGTCTGTGTATATTACAGACCCCATGTACACCATCTGAGAGTCATATAAAAGGTTTCTTATTTAGAGCCTAGAACTTACACATTGGTGTAGCTGTAGGACATGGGTCTCCAGCTGTTGCAATACTATATTTCCCATCATCCCTGGACAGCCAAATCCAAAGCTTTAGGTGCCTGGGTATGATGGTAATCGTGGTTTGCAACAGCCGGAGGGCCGCAGTTTGTAGACCCATGCTGTAGGAGGTGAGGGAGTTGTATTTGCCCATAGGTCCCATGCCTAAGGCGGCAAAAAAAAAAAAGGCCACGTAGTAAGACAGTATTACACAGAGTGGATCTTATGGGATGTAACACATTGCAGAGATTACATTAACCCTCTAAGATCCATATAAGATCCATATCATATTTGGGGCCTAAAACTTGCACATTGGTGTTGCTGTAGAAGGTGCAGGAGTTGTATTTGCACATAGCTCCCACGCCTAAGGTGGCAAAAAGGCCACATATAGTAAGACAGTAGCAGGCTATATTCCCACTTATAACATATCAGGGAACGTGGCCGTGTCATAACATAGATGACTGCTAACAATGATCATGTTCTTTATTAGCGGCCATCTATTTATCATGATTTATTTTCCCGATGTGTTCCCGAAGTTGGAATATAGCCTTACAAAGAGTGGTTCTGATGGTATGTAGCACATTGCAGTGACACCCGCACCGCTGTCCTTGCCAAATTGCCTCAACTGCCCTAGGCGGCAGCGAACAACTGGTCGACAGTCACTAACCTATGCAGGTGTGACACTGAACAAGGACAAGATAAACAAAAACACATGGTCAGAGGTCAGGGTCGGCAAGTTGCTGTTAGTGCGGTATAAGAGCGTAATCCAAAGGGGTAGTCAAACAGTCAAAAACCAGAAAGTCGGGCAACCAGGGATAAATCAGCAACAAGTGCTAGGTCAAGAGTTAACTCAGGTATGAGGCTTTATTGCAGGCAAGGAGGGAGAGGAATTTCACAGGTTATATGAGAGGTGAATCAGAACTAATTGGGGCCTGGGACTCCAGCCTCCAAAACATCACTCAAGCTGAGTGACAACCGCACCTCAGAACACAATCAGCTGAGTGACCGGGCCAAGGAGCGTCGCGGCCCTGGACCAAATGGGTTTTAGTCCAGTTTACTTACTCACCCCCAGAATACTTGACTTGAGAGGTTGTGTTAGATTAGGGGGAAAAAAGAACAGTGCCACTCTTATGCACTGGCGGTATTTGGTAATGCAGCTCAGCCTTCTTAGAAAAGAAAGTTAGAAGCGACTCCTTTAGTTAGATTGTGAGTATAGGGAAGTGTGAACACATTTTAAGTCTTATAAAGCAATTTTTTTGACTGCCATATGAATTATTGATCAGCCATTCTGAATGATGAATGTTTGAATGTATTTTTTCACACCAATAGCCTATTTAGAGTTCATTTTAAGTTGTTGTCACATCATGTTTCGCAGGCTATTTCTAGAGGTAACACCTTACATTTCACACAACATTTCCCTCCGTTTCCTAGAAATCAGAATACAGCATGCAACGTCTACAGTAATTTTAGCCTGACCCTGTAATAGACTATCCAGAGTTTGACCGTCCGTAGGGTGGGTGCCTTCCAGGAAAATCTAGAATCATTTCATCTTGTGGCTTCATAGATAAGGTAGTATCAGGTGTTTCGCTATGTAATGTATAGTCGGGGCTGGCGGGATTAGGTAGAAGGTGCCCTTGGACGGGTTAAGGCGTAGCTTAGTACCGGAGCCATCGATTCCCATACGGTCCTGGACCATTGATCTTGGTAAATTAAGCTAAGGAGATGGCAGTGTTGGCTTATTAAATCCCAATCATAAAAGAATTTATTATATATTCCAGCGTTGTAACTACCAGGCATTGCAGTTGTTATGGGTTCCAGCAGCTTGGGGGCATGCATCCGCTCATAATGGAGACAACATCAGTAATATAATGCATTGTTACCACTAATGTACAACATCATGTCACTGTCTATACTGATATATAAGTATCCCCAAGCCTGAAGGCTGTCCTTATCAAGTCAGAATTGTGCTAATAGCCCAGGTGTTGTCCTTGTTACTGTACTGGGCACCGAAACCCCCCGGAGGCACCTGTGACTGGAATATCAATGTGCGTCTGTCAGCTAGACACAATGGACTTTTTACCAGAGACTGAGCTTTAATGAATATTGGCTGTAAATGTGCCTGACTTCAATACCTATATACCCATCAATATCTATCTATCTATCTATCTATCTATCTATCTATCTATCTATCTCTATGTTTTATCTCTATATATACCTTTCTTTCTTTTTAGCTAGCTAGAAAGCTATTGATCCATATATTTCCTTCCTTCCTTTTTTAATTTTTTTCTTTCTATTTATCTACCATCTGTCTTTCGGTTAATATCCTTCCTTCCTATATTTTTCATAGCTAGCTTCTTTTTATATTATTTACCTTTCTCTTTCAGTTCGATCTATATAACCTTCCTTTCTTCCATCCATTCATCCTTCCTTCCATCCATCCACCCTTCCTTCCTTTCTCTCTCTCTTTTTCCTTCCTTCCTTCCTCCTCCAATCCCTTATTCCGTCATCCCTCTCTCCTTCCGTATTTCCTCCCTCCTTCCATCTTCTCTTCCTTCCACTCTCATTGTCCTTCTTTCCTCCATCTCTCCTTCCGTCCTTTCTCCCTTTCTCCTTCTTTCTTTCTTTCCTTCCTTCCTCCTTTCCTTTCTTCCTTCCTCTTCTGTCCTAACTTCCTCCCTCCCTCCTTCCCCCCTTCCATCCTCCCTTCTTCTCTGTCTTCCATTCTTCCTCCTTCCTTACTTTCTTCTATCCTTCCTCTCACTCTCCTTTGTCCTTCCTTCCTCCTTCCCATTCTCTTTCTCTATTCCATCCTCCCAGCCTCCCTCCCTTCCTCCCTTCCTTCCTTCCTTCCTTCCTTCCTTCCCACTTCTCTCCCTTTATCCGTCCTCCCTTCCTCCCTGTCTCTGTCTTTCAGGCCTTCCTCCTTCCATCCTCTCTCCCTCCTTCTTTTCTTCCTGATTCCTTCCATCCCTCCATTCTTCCATCCTCCTTCTTTCTTTTACTCTCCCTCCTTTCTTTCCTTCCTCCTTTCATCCCTCCATTTTTCCTTCCTTCTTTCCATCTTTTTGTCTTTCCCTCTCTCTGTCTTTCCTCCTACCTCCTTCCTTCCTTCTCTTCCTCTCTCTGTCCTTCCCTCCTACCTACCTTTTCACTTCCTCTCTTCCTTACATATACATTCCCTCCCTCCCTTCTTCCATCCTTCCTTTCTCCCTCTCTCCTCCATTCCATTCTTCCTCCCTCCTTCCCTCTCTCCATACTCTTACCTCCCTTCTTTCTTCCTTCCTTACCTCCCTCTCTCCATCCTCCTCTCCTACCTACCTACCTCTCTCCCTCCTCCCTACCTTTGTCCTTCCCTCCTCCCTCCCTTTCACACTCCCTCCTTTCCATCCTTCATGCCTTTCTTCTATCCATCCTTCTTTTTCTCCTTGTAGCCTGACGGCATTCCCTTAATGGCATGCTGTAACCGCACACATAAGGAATAGGTGAATGAAAACCCTGGCTCTACTCCGTCTGTATCAGTAATCCACTAAAGCAGATATGATTTCCCAGCTATGCTCAGGTGTGCAGAGCGGCTCCTTCCAGCCTCAGTGAAGTCATTTCCCTTCCCTTCTATGATAACATTATTACATTTCTAGAATTTTATTTTATTGTACTAATACTTTGCAGTCTATTTTATTTCCCCTCACAGTCAATTGACTTGAGGGAGGATCCTGAGTGGGCAGAAAAAGAATATCATGTAATGGAAATGTACTGCCTTATGGAAAGCGTTTACATGGCTCACACACTATTCATATTAGATATTCATAAGGATCAAATAGTTTAGGACTTCCTGGGCCTCCTTGGTGGCACTTTGCATACATAAATGGATATATGGGTAGATATGCTTCAGTTGCGACCAGATATAACCTATTCAGAGTCAGAAACTATCTCAGATAACTCACCGAGACAATAAAGTCTCTGAGGTGATGGAAATCATGCTGGTGGTAGGTGTGGCCCAAACCCATGCGGAGGTCTACCCTCTCAGGTGACCCTCCCAGACTTATAGAAGCTCAGATCACTCACTGAGACGATAAAGTCTCTGAGGTGATGGAAATCATGCTGGTGGCAGATGTGGCCCAAACCCATGCGGAGGTCTACCCTCTCAGACTCATAGAAATGCGGCACTTTTAAAATGTGGCGGACTTTAGAAACTCCCGTCATTATCACTTATGATGCTGTGAGCTCCAAAATAGTTATATTTTTGCGCTACTGTACCGACACAGCTGGGAATGATGATGCATGGAGTTCTGAAGTCCAGTCCATAGCACACAAATTTGATCCGTGCACCTGGCCTTAGTCTTCTACTATCCTACCTTCAGTCTCTTCTCCCTACTACTCAACTAAGTATTAGTTCAACAGGGTTCAGATAGATATTTAGATTAAAGTTGTGAATATTGATGAACTTACTGGGTTGGGATAGTTGGGAAGCTGAATAACTAATAAATGAATTAAAGATCCAAAAAGTTACATTCTCCTTTTCTTAAAAATAAATTTCATCATCATATCAACATTATTTTACTGCCTGTTTTCTGATAAATTAAAGGAGAAGTTAGGTGTGAGGGGGGGGGATGTTTTCAGGCTGGGGGTGGGGGGAATATAATAAAGTAATATAATATTTACCCGTCTTGGTATCCACACAGCACTGCGACCCACTTCTGAACCCCGCTGAAAGTCTGCATATCTCCCTTACGTCTACATCACGACCCGACTGAAAGATGCTCAGCCAGTCAGTGACTGGGGTGGGACATTGCTGCAGTCACTGATTGGCTGAGCGGCTATAATCCTACCATTTGGTGATGTTTCAGCCGGGTTGTGACCTACCTTGAAGCCGGGGGGTGCAGTTGGGGTTGCACGGACACAAGCTCCAGTAACCATACTTTCTTTATTATGTTCTCTCCACCTGCTGCCCAAAATTACATGGAGCCATAACTGGCCGAATCAGGTCAATTATCGCTCCATATAATAGAGAAAATGCTCAGCCAATCATCGGCTGATTGTTTCTTTAGGTCCAGATCTAAAATCATCAGGCGTTGGGTGCGCATCACTACATGTAATAAAGAAGTGCGGCCGACAGCTGATGATTGTAGTATAAATGAATAAAGTATTAACTTACCTTAACACGATCCCTGGTGATCTCTTAGGACTTCCCCGATCTCTGCAGTTCTGCTTTCTGTTACGGTCTCTACACTGTCAGGCCGCGCCCGCTCTGCCAATCACTGTCAGTAATTGGCTGAGTGGCCGGCGGCCTGTCAGTGTAGAGACCGGAACAGAAGGCAGGACTGCAGACACCGGGGAAGGCCTCTGAGGACACCAGGGAATGTGGAAAGGTAAGTTATTACTTTAGTATTTTATACTGATCGCAAGGGCTGCACGGACATCGCTAAAGACACATATATATATATATATATACACAGCCCTTGCTGCCCAATAATCAGCCCGTGTAACTGCTCAGTAAAGCAGATCACCACTCGTTTACAGTTTATGATAGGTCCGTATAATAGGACCCTTAGTCAGTCACATTCATTCTTCCCTCAGAACTGCCTCCTCAGCAAATAAAAGAACCTAAGGGTCATGGAAAGCATGGGACAATAAACCCCTTTACGAATATATAACCCATTTCAATCTTTGCTTTGGGGCCCTCTTTTTCTATGTACGCCATTAGCAGGAATCTTGATGTTCCCTTTACAGCAGGTAAATTTACGTTCAGCATGAGCTCATGAACATGGCGGCACCGTGGCCATGCATCCTGTGGGATCATGTATTGAAGGGAGGTATGGTAGACACATTGGGGGAGATTTATCAAACATGGTGTAAAGTGAAACTGGCTCAGTTGCCCCTAGCAACCAATCAGATTCCACCTTTCATTTTCCAAAGAGTCTGTGAGGAATGAAAAGTGGAATCTGATTGGTTGCTAGGGGCAACTGAGCCAGTTTCACTTTACACCATGTTTGATAAATCTCTCTCTCTCTCTCTCTCTATATATATATATATATATATATATAAAAATATATATTGCTTTTATAGCATGGCATCCAGGCAGGATATTAGAACAGCCATAGGGGGCTGGTCTGCATCCAACGCCACGCCAGCTGCTGCAAAGCCCGGACAGTCCACTACCATAGGGTATAATGATAATGTATTACATATAAGTTAAATAGGCATAAAGACGAACAGGCTTAAGGAATGGCCGCGCTCATTGCGCTATTTGTAGTTATTATTTAAAACAGCTGCTGTAGGAAGAATCCAATTACATTTGCAGAAGATTCCCTTGATTGACATCTGGCCGTTCTAGTTTTCTTTTTTCCAAGACGCTGAAGAGATTACTTCCTGCAGCTGTATAAAACATACACAATTAACCTTTTAGAATGCATTGGCTCCCGCTTAATTAGAGCGCATCAGATCACGGCGGCCGTGGCTCCAATCGTCGTAGATTTTTCTAAAATAATTGTCTCATTGTCTCATCATATCTTTAATCCTGGGGCTAATCTATTTTTTTATGAATGAATTCATCCAGATAGCGGCTACAATTGATCCGCCGATGCAAAGCAGGCGCGAAATGTAGCAGAGCTGAACCTGCTTTATACTATGGTATATTATCTATATAATCACAATGTGCAGATGATGCAGCCTCTTCCGTACCTGTATACAAGGCTCAGGCATTTTTCAAGGAGTGTTCTAAATAGAACGTAAGGAAGCTGCCAGGAAATAGGACAGCGGTGATTTATGTTATATGAAGGACACTTTTACTATGGGAAATACTGTTGCCTGTACAGATTAATACCTTTTATTTTCGTAAACTCAAAGGCATTCGTACCATAGGGGCAGTGTCCCACTGTGTAATTTGCGAACCCTGTGGGTCTGTTGTCAGATGTTGGTACCTTGTGTATATTTATATTGTTTAATTGTTTTTATAACGTTTTGCATTATTTTTATGGGATTCGAATATTGGCACCAATATTGGCTGTGAGTGACACATTAACTTTCCATAGGCCTATATACTTTACATAGTCTGTGGAACCTTCTGTAGCCCAGCTAGTTGTGAGAAGTCTAGATTAGAGTGAAGAAGGGTGATAACTACATCCAAACTACTTCCAGAGTTAGGCCTCAGAGCTAGAGATGAACGAACAGGGCCGAGGTTAAGGTTCGTATGAACCCGAACCATCGGTATTTGACTCTCGCTGCCTTCCCGTATCGTAGGGAAGGTGGAGACAGCCCGAGTACTGCCTGGAAAACAGGGATACAGCCTAGGTAATAGCTTGTATTTCTGTTTTCCAGGCAGTACTCAGGCTTTCTCCACCTTCCCCACGGAAAGGGAAGGCAGCGGGAGTCAAATGGCGATGGTTCGGGCTCGTACGAACCTGAACCTCGGCCCTGTTCGATCATCTCTACTCAGAGCCCAGGGTAGTGCGGGGCTCATCAACTCCTGTGGTGTAAGGATTATATCTAAAGTAATCATAGTCCACTTTTGGAGCAAAAAGAGGAGACAATTGGGAAAAGGAAAAAATTAGTCAAGAGCTGTACAGCCTTCCTAGGACCTTTTAGGGCTTTAAAGGAGAAGTCGTTGATTTGAAAAATTTTACATTTGTTAGGGGCGGGGGAAAATTACGAATAATCACAACTCACATGTCTCTGTGCCGTTGCAGTGCTGGATTGCCGCTGGATTGCGGGCTCTGGGATTTCCTGCACAGTCAACTTCAAAAACCGGTTGATGGACTGCCTGCTCAACCAGTCAATGACTAGGGTGAGAAACCGCTGCTGTCACTGAATGGCTGAGCGCGCAATCCATCAGCAGGGATGGGTATTTTTCCCCATGACATCATTGGAACTCGGGGGAAAATGCCTTCTGGTGGGGGTTGCTGAGCTTGTGAAACGACTCTTCACGGGCACGGGGAGAGGTAAGCACTTATTGTTTTTTATGTTCTCCTCTACCCCTGCCGGCTATGACACATTTTTCAAATCTCTGGACTACTCCTTTAAGCCATGCCTAGAGAGTCAGTGACTGCTGCTTATTTTTGGGGGAATCTATTGGGAGCTAACCAGTGCTATTAAAGGAGAAGTCCGGTGAAATTTTTTATCAAGGTATTGTATTGTCCCCCAAAAGTTATACAAATCCCCAATATACACTTATTACGGGCTTCACTTCCTGGATAAAATGGTGATGTCAAGACCCGACTCCCAGAGCTGTGCGGGATGTGGCTGCTGGAAAAAATGAGGGCAGAGGGACACTGAGGGACACAGGGCACTGGAGGGACATTGAGCATCCCTCTGCCATCATCCTCTCCAGCAGCCACAGCCCGCACAGCTCTGGGAGTCGCGTCGTGACATCACCATGTTATTCAGGAAGTGACATCACCATTTTATCCAGGAAGTGACATCACCATGTTATCCAGGAAGTGACATCACCATGTTATCCAGGAAGTGAAGCCTTGATGCAGTAGTAAGTTCAGGGTAGAAAAGCACTTTTATTGATGATTTGTATAACTTTTGGGGGGCAATACAATACTTTATTACATTTTCGCCTGACTTTTCCTTTAAACCCCTTCAAAGTAAAATGGACCATTTCTTTGTGAAAGGCTAGAGCAAAGCATAGAGTTTATGTGATTCCTGATTTCCTTGGTCCAGCCATCTGTTTGAATTCTGTAAAAAAGTTACAGTGTCTGGTTGATCTTCTGTACCTTTAACATGGAGGAGCACCCACCATACCATCCAACCGAGCACTTTCTAGGGGGTTTACCGCCTATAATGTCACCCATGCAGCCCCCCTTTATTGTGCCAGTCCAATAAGGGCAGAATTACCTTGAGAAGTCATCATAACCATGACCAGATGTGGGTTTCTCCTGTTGCTTATGTGTTGTTTTTCAGTTGTTCCACTACAGTATGAGTTCCCATGAGGCATAGGAGGCCAATTCCTGGGGCAATGCTGTAGGTAAGGGTCTCAGTTTGTAATAGGCAGTGTAGGACAAGACTGTAAGCAGCGGTAGTTAATGCAGTAATCTCCACTGCTAATTTGCATGAAAATAAATCCTACAAATATTGTGCACACCAATAAATATACTATAAGTCCAGAAGTAATAAATATTAATTCCTTTATTCAAATATATATATATATATATATATATATATATATATATATATTAGGACATACAATTTTAAAAAAGGTAAGACATGCAGAAAATGGCACCGGTAAACCACAGATCGCACCTGGACCAGAACATATCAGAAAAAACCTGGGTAAACAGCTACACTGGATACATGTAAAGTGCATGCGCAAAAAATTGTATACTCAATGCAGTCAATAGAGTGTAGTCTGAATATGTAAACATCCATACAGATGTGACATGACAAAATTATGTGAATCATATTAATGTGTGTTATGTAAGAGTCACGCTTACATAACACACATTAATATGATTCACATAATTTTGTCATGTCATATTCTATATTATATGATCACATGCACTTCAATCATGGACACTTTATTTTTATGCACTTGTATGACTTATATAATAGCATATTTTTAGCACGCATTAGATATATATTTTATTGCATACTTTAACTAATATGGCACTATATATGTATATGCTTTGTACACGCACGCATGCACATCTAATAGTAAACACACAATTTGTTATGAATTATTTATTTTCTTATCGATGAGACCAATGTCAGCCTAGTATCCCTTATGCTAACTTGTATTATGTATATATATATATATATATATATATATATATATACACGTGTTTGACGTTGTTCCAATGGAGTAGTCCTCTGGGTTAAAATGCTCAGCTTCCATCTAGTCACCGCATTTATTTATGCAATCACCTCCCCATCGGACGCTGAACCCTGTGCGAGCTGCGTCTCGGCTCCCATGGCAACGCGCTGCCGCGAAGTCCGGCCTACTCCTCTCACGTGACCGGTCACGTGCAGGGGGACAGCTGGACGGAGCGGCGTTGCGTCATCGGCGCAGGGACGTCAGATTCTTGGCGGAAGCGTCCGGAGATGGGGGGAGGATCCCTGTACATATAAATACCGGTGGGCAGCCAGTATTCATTAGCCCCGTGATCAAGCTGCCACGCGAAACGTGCGTTGGGGAGAGGGAGCCACTATAGACCACCGGACAATAGGTATATTGAGCACTTTGCTATTTGCACTTTTGGAAGCTAGGCATTTGTTGGATGTTTACATATTCAGACTACACTCTATTGACTGCATTGAGTATACAATTTTTTTGCGCATGCACTTTACATGTATCCAGTGTAGCTGTTTACCCAGGTTTTTCTGATATGTTCTGGTCCAGGTGCGATCTGTGGTTTACCGGTGCCATTTTCTGCATGTCTTACCTTTTTTTAAAATTGTATGTCCTATTATATATATATATTTTTTTTTTTGAGTAAAGGAATTAATATTTATTACTTCTGGACTTATAGTATATTTATTGGTGTGCACAATATTTGTAGGATTTATGTGGTTTGTTAGAGCCGCACCATTTATATAGAATTTGGTCATATAGGATTTATAGTTTGCATGAATGTAAATTGTCCTATGCAATAAGCAAATGCAGAAAATGACTTCACCCTATGGCAGTCAGCCATGTGCAGTCGTGTCAAGCAATGACTTTGCGCTTGTTTAATAATGCAAATGTATTTTGGATGAACATAGTGTATCGGCAGTGGTGTGGCTATTGCAGATTCTCAGATTCCCAGATTGAAGTTGGTTACTTATAAAGGGATTGGCCAGTTTCAAAAATTTATTTAGAGAGTTCCCTATGTGGAACGGACGGTAGTTACAATTTAAGAGCATCTCTCGCTTGATGATTTGAATGAGCACCATGTAATGTGTACTTTCCCTGTGATAGAGCCGCAGGTCCAGTGTACCTATAATCAAGTACGGTGGACCCGATCGGCGTGCAATCCATTTGGCACAGGAAGTCAGGGTATCCTTCAAGAGGACCACCACAGGTCAGTACTGTGCGCAACCTACATTCTGACCCAATTGGGGTTACCCTCATTAACGACCGGGCATGGTCATCTCCATGGATACCCAGACTTCTGACTACTAAAGGGTTGCATGCCGACTGGGTCCAGTGTACTTTCTAAAAGGTATTGTGCAAATACACATTGGAAGAAAGTTAGCGGAACCCACCGATTTCCACAGGACAGACCGACTCTCCCCCTACAGATAATGTTGAAAGGAGAGAAGGATTGGGAATATTGGATTTCAACTGCCTGATCTTTTTTATTTTCCTCTCTTCATTCAGAGCACCTGAACATTCAGTGGAGTAGAAACTTTTGAGTGTCCATACACGTTGAATGCATGCGTTCTCAGCCACTTGGAACACAACTACTACGTGCTTAGAATAGGCCAACAAAACCTGATATTGGGGGTCTGATTCCGAGAGCCCCTGCCACTCAACGTATTGAACGAGTCAACATTCGATACTGTTCCTGTTATTGTAATTTGTCCCATTACTTCCATAGGATGATTTGCAATACCAGATATAGCCACTACTTAATGAAAAGAGATAATCCGGATATGCAAACAGGATCGTGCAGGAGGGTAACACAAGTGCCTCATCAATAGAGATGAGAGCAACTTGAGCATGTTCAAGTCCGATTGTTCGGTATTTGATTACCGGTGTCTGAAAAAGTTGGATGCTGCCCCAGGTGGTCCAGGAAAATATGTTTTCTTTGTTTTCCCAGACTCCCTAGGGTTGCATCCGACTTCAGCCACCAGTATTCAGTATGCTCGAGTTGCGCTAATCTCTAACCATTACCAATCTCATATTGAGGTCTATATGCCATCAATATGAAAAATTCTGAACAACCCCCCTCAGGGCCCCAAGAGGAAATATATATAAATATAATATATCAGTGACTTTTAGTTGAGACTATGCTAAAACGGCATCCAAAGATGGCAAACCCACAGACTGTCTGCCCTTTATGCAATGGTTATTTTCTTTTATTGAACATCAAACCAAATCTCCAAATGGAAGAGTCACCAGTCTGTAGACATCTGTTTTAGGGGTTCTCGCCCCTCATCAGTACAGAGCAAGATGCTGGTTGCAGATAGGAATTGATGACTTAAGGAGAAGTGACAGCGTTCTGGCTTGGGTAAGGAGTAGAGTAGTCCCTTTTCACATCACTTTCCGGAGATCCGCTCTTCCATATGTCTTTTTGGTTGAAAGACCTTGGAATGTCAGCGTAAGGGGAAGGGGAAACATTACCTAAGGCAGTGTTTATCAGTGTTCCTAAGCCAAGTACCCCCTACTCAAATAAATTACATCAAAGTACCCCCAAGGCAATGATAATACTGTCTATTAAAAGCATAGTATGAGCAAAGTGCCAGTGCCCATAGAGATACGGCGTGTACCTCCTGGGGTATACACATCACAAGTTGAGGAATGTGTCAAGATCGGATCTGTCTTTGATTAAAAAGGACATATGGGAGAAGGGGGTCTTATGGAAGACCAATCATTTTCTTATACTGTAGTTGGCCTTTCACTTGTATGGGGTTATCCAGAATAGTTTATGTTGGAGACAGTGGCAGACATAATGAAAAAATGAAAGATATATGAGCCTAGCTTTATACAGAAGCACAGACCCATGATTCTTCATCCGTCTGACAGGAGTTTCAGATTGATACGTCCTTCTACTTCACCATGGAGTCTCAATGTTTCTTCTCACATCACATTCCCGATCACGCGCAATCCCGAGCTCACACAACATAATCAAGGCGACGTCCTTACCTCCCACAACATCGCTCGTCTTTCGAGGCTGTGAAGTTTCTGAACACATGATCGTGTACGGGGTGTTAAAAGTTAACCATGAGATGGATCACCCCGTTCACTAAAAAGAAAAAAAAAACTAGAAAAGCATAAAATCTAAAAGATTATTGCAAGCATCACATTTGAAGGTACGTAAAGGCTTAAAGTAATTTTTTAAAAAAAGTCAGCTGGCAGGGTATACATAATAAATAGAGATGAGTGAACCTCGAGCATGCTCGAGTCCATCCGAACCCGAACTTTTGGCATTTGATTAGCGGTGGCTGCTGAAGTTGGATAAAGCCCTAAGGCTATTTGGAAAACATGGATATAGTCATTGGCTGTATCCATGTTTTCCAGACAACCTTAGAGCTGTATCCAAGTTCAGCAGCCCAAGCTAATCAAATGCCGATCGTTCGGGTTCGGATTGACTCAAACCCGAACCCGGTTTGCTCATCTCTAATGATAAACAATCACTACTTACAGTACCTCCCCAAGCTCTGGGATGCCGGAAGGTCTCCAAGATCTCCTTTGGTTGATAGAATGCCGCTCAGCCAGTAAGTGACTGGGGCAATGATTGGCTAATGAGGCAATCCATCAGCCGGGTCGGGTATTTTCCCCCCAAGTCATGGCAACGTCCAAACTCCAACGTGAGCCCTGGGCCTATGACGTGCCGCTTTGGGGGCACGGGGAGAGGTCAGTAGTGATTGTTTATTATACTCCCCTCTGCCCCTGCCGGCTGACAAATTTTAAAATCCTCCTTTAAATCCTGTTCGCATTTACTGTACATTGTGACTTCTAATGGTTTCCTAGATCTGTAATACATAGATGCACAATGAATCCCGGAGGCACATCCCGCAGTTCATTGTTCTGATAGAAACATTTTTGCTATATGCGATGCTATTCTAGCCATCAAATGTGATTTGGCCTCTGACGGAAGTGTGAACAGACCCTTATGCAGATACCTACTAGATGAGATAGACATGCAACAACCAGTAAAGGCCCTTTTACATGGGCTGATTATCTGCAACATACGTTGTACTATGTGTACTACTGAGCCCAACAGAACGAGAGAGAGGCGCGACGGGAGAGCACTGAGCAGAGACGAATGCTTTGCACACAGGGCTCTCTCGTTCTGCCTCTCGCTCGTTCTGTTGTGCTCATTAGTACACATACCAGGATCCTTTGACACAGCGGGACAGGAGAGCACTGCGCAGGCGCCGAATGCCTAGCGTACATTGGATGCCAGGAAGAAGCAGTGAACTGGCTGATGATCACATGCCTCTCCTGGGCCGAACTTCCGGGGGATGGAGGAGGAGCGCAGAGGGGACGTGCACACTGTAATGAGTGGCCAGAGGACCTTACCTACAGGGGAAAAACTGGCAAATCCCTGAAGGCACCGTAGGTCTAGGTATTTACCCTTTCTTAATTAACCAGAAGGGTGATAATGTATAAGAAGTGTAAAAGGTTATCAAGGCTTTGTAAAACATGGCCGCCTTCTTCTAGAAACAGTTTTCAGTTCGGGTGTGGTATCGCAGCTCCATTCCATTGAAGTGAGTAGAGTTGAACTGTAATACCACACACAACCTGAGGACAGGAGTGGTTCTATTTTTGTAAGAAAGTAGCTGTGTTTTTTTCTAATCCTGGATAATCCCTTTAAGGTTCAGTTCACGAACAAGGAACAAGAAAGATTTACGATGTAAAAGGGTCTGCCTTGAAAAGATACAGCAGCCTATAGGAGCGCCCAAAAATTAAACTTTCTTAAAATCCAATAGAAGTATTAGCAGAACTCAGTTGGAGTCTCCAGCAAACTCTGAAGGCGAAGAGAAAATCAATTTTGCCCATTTGCATAGAAATCTCCATTTGAATCCTGCAGCTGGACGGCTCGTCCAGACCATTGTCACGTGCCGAAGAGTAAGAATACATTCCGGGATGGTGGAATAGATGGGGGCCTGTTCTCAGTTTAATGAATGAATTTCAATGAAAAAAAAAGTCTCCTTTACTGGACATCTGTCCTCTACAACAGAAAATGTCTGCTTCAAACTTTTTCCCTAGGAATAAGTATAGAAAATTCACCCATATAAATTTACGTTGTACATAGAAGTATTGGGACCCCAAAGCGAGCATTGAAATAGAAGCTGGTAAATACCATGACGTTCCTAACCACCAGAGACTGGAGATGTTAGTTTGCCTCTATTCTCCTATTCATCATCCTTGGGTTAATTCCCAGTATCCTTGTTTGCTAATGTTATATCACCCGTGGAGAGGGGATGCGGGCAGTAGTTTTTGCCGCAAATTAAAAGGATTTGTCTCGTAAGAAAGTGTAGAAATGCCTTATTATATACAAAAGCCAAGTTAACTAGCAATACCTACCGGAGAGGGTCTTTACAGGTAGGTGTATGGGTGTAGCCATAGGAGTAACACTGAGAGATAAATGGAAGAGTAAGGAAGTGTAATGTATATGGTACCTGTACCCAGGGAGACTGGGTAACCAATATTCCAACCTCTTTCTAATAGAGATGAACGAACCTGGAGCACGCTGGGGTTTGTCCGAACCCGAGCGTGCAGCATTTAGTTACGGGGGGGGGGGGCTGAAGCAGCAACCTAGGCCTGCATACAACTTCTACAGTCACCTATAATCAAATGTTGCCTGCTTGGGTTTTGGACGAACCCCAGCATGCTCTAGGTTCGCTTTTCTTTATTGGCTAAGAGCTTCAAGGCAACTTTAACCATGACTATATTGTAGGTAGAACAAGTACCCTAGAGCAGCCCTAGAAAGTCCAGGAAATAAATTGATACAGCTATAGGCCATAGGCTATATCAATGTTTTCCCGGACTCCCTAGGACTGCATCCAACTTCTTCAGCCACCGATTCAGCCACAAATGGCAAATGATCAGACTCAAGCATACTCATGGCAGATGAACCATCGTCAGCCATCTCCCCTATTAGTTGCCTATCCTCCCCATAAACTGGAACGTGATCCTATTCCCTATTGGGATTAAAAGAGTTCTGACCATGGGGTCTGGCAGTGATTTTCCAACACGCCTGACCCCTACCTTCACCGGCATCATCTGTATGACCAACAAAAGTATAGGGTGTATGGGGACCTTAAAAGACACACACAATGATTTACTAGTACAGCCATTGTGTATACGGTATGGGGACCTCCAAATGATGAAGGGGCAGGGAAGGAAGATGCATGTCGGATTTCAACTGAGTCACTTTTTTCTGGTCAACCACTCGTCTCCCAATGGAGAACACATGAATGTTCAGCGTATAAGACATTGGATGTATGGACATCATAAGGTGGGATATTGTGCAGGCTAAGAATAAAGGAGCACTCATTTAAATATTCCTGTAATTTAGTGATGGAACCAGTTTGTCCATATAGAAATAAAAAAGAAAGAATTTTTGTTTAAGAATCTGAAACCCAAAATTCTCTAGAAAAGTGCCAACTGGTGGCAATGTAACTATAAGGCTTTTGCGCCTCAGTTGAGAATTACCACAAACTTGATGGGCTGCGCCACAGTGAAATAAAGTCAAGTGTATGGGATCTGTTTGGTTTATATTGGCCTGTGATTGTCTTCTTTTCAGTGGAATCTATCGATTGTACGTCTTCAGTAAACACAGGGAAATGTGAGGTCAATAGTGATGAATTGTTATCGGTATGAAAAAAAATCTGGTCAGCCGATGAACAGGTGTTTTCCCGCTCATCAGCTGACTTCTGGTTGAATGAGCATTTGTAGGAACACTCGTTGCCGATGATCGACCGAGTAAAGCGACCTTTACTCTACCTTATTACATCTTCACATCTCCATCTCTACGACTTGCCATTCAAGCACGTCTTGAAAACCCTCTTCTTTAAGGTACCCATAGTCTATGGTCTGCAGGCAGTCTGACCTGGTCGTAGATATCCCTACTTCATAGAGGCTAGAAATGTATATTGACAAGAGCTGAGTAGAGACCTTTTTGAGGTTTGGTGACCAATTTCTTATCAGAAGAACCTCTCCTGGTCCTGGACTCTTCACACAGAAGTCATCAACTTCTTTAAGGCCATTTCTGGCAACCATAATATTGTGACCAGAGATGATCGAACATCAGGAATTTTTTTAAGGTTCGTTTGAATTCGAACCTTCTCGGACCTTCGTCATTTGATTCCCGATGCCTTCCCGTTCTGTTGGGGAAGGTGGAGACAGCCCAGTACCACCTGGAAAACAGGGATACAGCCTATTACCTAGGCTAGTTTTCCAGACGGTACTCGGGCTGTCTCCACCTTCCCCACGGAACGGGAAGGCATCGGGAATCAAATGACGAAGGTCCGAGAAGTTTCGAGTTCGAACGAACCTGGAAATTCCCGATGTTCGATCATCTCTAATTGTGACCACAATTGTAGATGCAATATCTGAACTTCCCATAGTTCTACTGAACTGAGATTATCATACGGTTCAATTGAGGTCCAGGCATTATATCTGCATTATGTCCAACGGAAACCTGCATTATAGATGTAGACTAAAGATGAACGCAACTCTAGCATGCTTGTGTTCGATCATTTGGCACTTGAATACCGGTGGCTAAAGAAGTTGGATACAGCCCTAGGGAGTCCTGGAAGATGTGGATACAGCCATAGGCTGCATCCTACTTCTCCAATGCTGAAAAATCGGACTCGAGCATACATCTCTAACGTAGACCGAATTTTCCTTTTCTCTCTATATTTAATTTTATTTATTTTTTTGCCAGATTTACAGCAATGACGACTTTGTATCCATTGGGAACAGATATAACTCAGTACTTCAACAAAACATAATATCGACATCAAATCCTAGTTTCCATACTAATCCCATGACATTGTAATCCCTTTGTGGGAAATGTTATTTTCCGATAGTGGGAAACGCTGTATTTGTTGTCAAGCTCAGAATAACAACACACTTCAATGTAACAACTCAATTTTTTTATTTTTTAAATAGACCCTAAAATAGTCGATCACATGATTTCATATATTTTTGTAGGCAGCTTGGCCAAAATTGGCTCTTTAAGTGGCTATCAGAGTACCATGACTAGAGATGAGCGTGACTCGAGCGGGCTCAAATCGATCGCTCAGCATTTGAATACAGGTGGCTGACGAATTTTGATGCAGTCCTAGGGTGCCCAGGAAAACATGGATACAGCCATAGGCCTTGACATCAACATTTTTTAAATCCTTTTTCATTAAAGAGACTCTGTCAGTAGGTCTATGCCGTCCTATCTCAGGGTAACATAAACTAGCGACAGAGAAGCTGAACAGAATGATGTATCACTTATATTGTTCTGTGTAGCTGATCCAGAGATCTCCTCCTGTATAACATGGACAATAAGTAGTCCTCCCCATTATGTGCATGAGCCCAGTAGTCCTCAATATTCATGAGAAGCAGAAAACTCCACCCACCAGCTGCTGATTGGCAGTTATCTATCCATGCTGTGTATAGACAGTCAGCTGTCAATCAGCAGCTGGAGGGCAGGGGGAGAGGGTGTGGCAAGAAACATATTCTCCTGCATATTAGGAGAACGGCCGAACAGAAGTATGTAAGTAATACACCCATCTGTTCAGCATTTCTGTCACTAGTTTATGCTGCCCTCATTTAAGGTGGCATAAACCTAGTGACCCTTTAACTCAACTGCTGTCTATTGGATTATGTCAATATCAATCATGGCTCCTTGAGTCTGATCTGGGATCTAAATTTAGAGGCCTGCTCTGGGGTGTAATAAGGGATCTTGAGATCTCTCTCTTAATTTTTGGGTCGGGAATGTAAGGGCAATTTTTTTTTCCTGGATCAAAAGTATTATCTAGGTTTTATAGAAATTTTAAATAGCGCACGAAACCATACTGACAGCCATGCCACAATGTACCCCCCCCATGCATTGTATATAGTAATGTATTAGAATATACAGTATATGGGGGGCTCTGTATCAGTAGCACATACTGTTAGGAACGAGTGTTCATATCTTATATAATTTACACCAATTTTGCAGAGTGACTTATAGTGAATGTGTTAACTATATATCTCCATTGTTAAGCACCACCTCTAAGTGGACGAGGGACGCTGACTGGGCATAAAAGTGAGCGAAGTTAAAAACTTGATTCCAATTTTCTTGAAATCTTCCCCGTCTGCTGACAAGTAGACTAATAATAGTGGTAATTTGAAGAAAGAAAAAAAATTCTCATCAATGGACGTAATGAGCGCTGATATGAAATTGCCGGCGAGTACTGGGAGACACCGATGGTATGCGGCTTTAATTACGGCCCAGCCTGTGGAACAGCTGCGTCCTCCTTTCCTTCCCATTATGATTACTTTCTGGCTTTTATGCAAAAAATCTGAAGGCTCTTGTAACCACTGCTACCTATTACTGATGGATGTTATATTTAAGCCTTCCAAGTCTATCCGTCAGCACTTGGCACAACGATAATGATCCGTGCCATAACTTATAGGCTTTATACTGACATATGTACACTGGTAATTGGAATGGAAAACAGGTGAAAAGGCAGGAAATCCTTAGTGGCACAATGCAAACTAGATACAATGGGGCAAGACTAGTAACGTATTGTGGCCAATTTATTGTATACCTTTTATATTCTGTTTTTTACCTATTTATATTATCATATTTTCAGATTCTTTATATTTTTTTTGTACTTTTTGTACATGATTATGGGGATCAGTTATCTTGCCTGCATTTACAGCAGCCACATAGGTCATGGGCACTTTGGCTGGGATCTGAATTATTCTGGGCCAAAATTATTAATAATTAATAATTGTGTTCAAATCAATTGGTTTTAGATAGTTATAAAGATTTTAATTTTATTTCTATTTTAAAATGTCAAGTCTACCTCCCATCACAGGTGAAATCTAGTTTGGTGCTAGGTGATACACTGGCAGCGTGGAAAGCCGTCCGGAAATTATATGACTTACCTTTTAGGATATCACGTTACATGCCTCTTTGGTGCCCCCCCCCTCTTTTCCTCTAGGTAGGCAAAATAAACTTTTTGAACATTGGGTCTCTAGTTCAATCCAAACAGTGGGAGACCTTAAGAACCCTACTGACGGATCTTTCTTGCCGTGGGAAACGATAGCAACCAATGGCCACTTCGGTTCCAACCACTATTTGCAATATTGCCAGGTAAAAGAATACTGCAAATCTCTGGCCCTGGCATGGGGACCGAAAGAGGTGTTGGGCAATTTTGAAGATCTAATAGGCCCCAGGTCACGGCACGATTCACTTTCATACCTGTATGGGGTGTTACGGAAACAGATATTAACAAAAGATAAGAGAGATCTGTTCAAGAAGTGGGTAACGGAACTAGGGGATGAAGAGATCTCGGTACAACTGCTAACAGGATGGGAGGGTGTTTGGAAACACATGGTAAATGAGCAGTGGCGGGAACTCTTCTTTAAAATATTACACAGAGCGACGTATGCATTTAATTTGTCATTCAAGAATGCACCAGCACACTTTCTGAGAGAGTGTCCGAAATGCGACTTACCTAGGGCCAATTTGATGCATGCGTTGTGGCACTGTCCCCATATTCAGCCATTTTGGGTGGAAGTTCAACGTTATCTGAAACAAGTCTGGGGAGCAGAGGTACCTCTAGAGGTACGCACAATGATTTTCCATGACTTCACGCTGGACCAACCAGACCTTACCTTAGGGTCCACTGGGCCCAAAATGATGCACATTGTTGGTCTGGCGGCGAAGAAATGCATATTGCGCCACTGGTTGCAACCTGAGGTCCCCACACTGGGAGAACTGGTGTCCATCCTCCAGAGACTCCTACTATACGATAAGGTCGAGGCACTGAGACACAAAGAGAGGGAGTCCAAGAAGTTTTTTACCAAATGGAGAGCTTTTATTGGCTTTCATTTTCAACGCACGGAAATAGATGACTTGATGTCTAACTTCAGGAGTACTGGTTGGTATAATACAGAAGCGTTACAAGGCACATTGGGAGTTCTAACATTTCAATGGGAGGGGTGACTGCCGGGGAGGGGGGAGGGAGGGTAGGCTCGGGTACTTACTTTCATCATAGTTCTTTGGTTTATCTGTTTATTCATGTCCTATATTTTCTGACTGGGTTGCACAGTCACCAGAAGACAGTAGAGTGGCGTTACATTCTTACGTCTTTGTTACCCTACCCTGAAAGATCTACTACGTACACCAGACTCTTGTACCGCCGGCCGATAGCATATCACACTGATTTGCTTGAACAACTGGATCCAGTTGATGTTTTGTAGATCTGCTGATTCTGCGGTGGGAGTAGGGGGTAATTAGGTTAATGCTCAATGTATAATTGTCTTGTTACCGATTGTAATTCCTCTTGATGTACTTATACAACTTTTATGCCTTGCCTATACTGCTTACCTGTGTGAAAACAATAAACATATGTTTGAAAAAAAAAAAAAAAATGTCAAGTCTAAAAATTCCAATAAAATTTCTTTGGGAAAAAAAAAGTCTTCCCATATTTATCAGCTGCTGTATGCTCTGCAGGAAGGGGTGTATTCTTTCCAGTCTGACACAGTGTTCTCTGCTGCCACCTCTGTCCATGTCAGGAACTGTCCAGACTAGTAATAAATCCCCATAGAAAACCTCTGCTGCTCTGGACAGTTTCTTACTTGGACAGAGGTGGCAGCAGAGAGCACCCGCTAAGACCCACCCATTTTTTATTTTTATTTCTTAAAGTAAAATTATGAGCATAAAAGTAAAAATTACACAAAATATACATCTTTTGTACTCCAGAAAATGTGTGTTTATAGTTCCCTATTGAATTCTATAGGGGAGTGTTGTGGGAATGCTCTGTGAGCTGTGCAGCGCACAGATGGAGGATGGAAGCTTTGACCATCACCTATTATCATTGGTGTGATCCATTGTCATCTATAGTTAGATGTTATGGTTCATTGTAATTGTATCTGTGAGGAAAATTAGATGACTGCAGAGAAGTGATCTCTACAGAACAGGAAATGTCAGCCTATTGTAAGACTCCGGAGACAGGTTGTCACAGCTGCCAGGTTTCAGACTTATTTTTTTAATTGAGGTAAAGACATGTAAAATTAGAAAGAAAGAAAAAAAGTCACTGGAAAAAATGTTAAAGGGAACCTGTCATATTGAAAACCATGCCCAATTTGGTGGCAGCATGTTATAGAGCAGGATGAGCTGAGCAGATAAGCATAAGTTCCAGGATAATTTATCTATGTAAATTTCTGTGCATTCTGGGCTAAATAGTCAAGAGGGTGGTGCTACTTGTATGTGTGCATGTACCAAAACTATAAATCACTGGGTAGGACTGCCCACTTGACTATTTAACCCAAAATGAGCATAGATTTACATAATATGTGATATTACACATTTCATGAAAAGTTAATAATGGTCTGAGACTTCTCATCAATTAATCACGTGATTGCTATAAGGCTATAAAACAAGAAAGTTATACACCCATGTATGTAATTTTTGTTTAAAAATCTCAAGTCTTCCAGTACTTATCAGTTGCTGTATACCCTACAGGAAGTGGTATATTCTCTTTACTTTGACACGGTTCTCTCTGCTGCCACCTCTGTCCGTAGCAAGAGAGGTTTTCTGTGGGGATTTGCTACTGCTCTGGATAGTTCCTGACATGGACAGAGGTGGCAGCAGGGAGCACTGTGTCAGACTGGAAAGAATCCACCCCTTCCTGCAGGACATACAGCAGCTGATAAAGTAATAATAATTTAGAATCCTTTCACTTTTTTCAGATTTTACATTGTGCTTAAAATTTTTTTAAATAAATCCCTCCATCTGCCCTCAATACCGCATAATGAGAATGTGAAAAAAAAAAAAAGAAATTTAGAACTTTTAGCTGACAATGTATATCAGAGAAAAATGTAAGCCATGAGGAGGAAAGAACTGCCTGTAGTGCTCAGAGACAGGATTGTGTGGAAGTACAGATCAAGAGAAGGGGACAAACAAAATTTTCTCAAGAGCTCAGTGGCCTCCATAATTCTTAAATGGGAAAAGTTTAGGCCAGCCAAGACTCCTTCAAGATGGTGTGTGTATGGGGGGGGGGGGGGCTTCTGCCCGCTGCCTGTAGCCGCCAGGAAAACTGCATAGATGGTTTCTGAAGTGACAGGCCGCTCAGTCAATCACTGGTCGTGGCACTGTCTTGTCTTGGCGAGTGATTGGTTGAGCAACCTGTCACTTTAGAGACTGGCTCTGAAGTTCCACAGGTGGCTGCAGAAGCCAGGAAGACACTGGGAAGTGGGCAGAAACACCGGGAAGTGTGGAGCGGTATGTATGAACTTTATTATTTTCTTTACAGATGCATCAGCCGTCAGCCGAACATCACTAGTACATGTAACGATGCACGGTTGGCAGCCGATGATTTTAGGTCAGAACTAGAGATGAGCGAACTGGGATCGGGTTCGAGTCGATCCGAACTCGAACGTTCGGTTTTGATAAGCGTTGGCTGCTGAACTTGGATAAAGCTCTGAGGTTGTCTGGAAAACATGGATACAGCCAATGACTATATCCATGTTTTCCACATAGCCTTAGGGCTTTATCCAACTTCACCGCTAATCAAATGCCGAAAGTTCGGGTTTGGATTGACTCGAGCATGCTCCAGGTTCGCTCATCTCTAGTCAGAACCAAAAGGCACGATCAGCCGATGTTCATTGTTATCAGCTGATTGCTGTTTTTATTACACAGAGCGATAATGTGTCAAATCGGTCTGATTCAGCAGATCATCACTCTGTGTTATGGTGCGTTTACACGTAACGATTACCGTGTGAATTTGCGCGATAACGATCGAATTCGAGCGATAATCGTACGTGTAAACGCAGCGAACGATCAAACGACAAACGAGAAATTGTTCATTTTGATCTTTCAACATGTTATCAAATCGTTGTTCGCAAAAAATTTGCAGATCGTTCCGTGTGAACAGTCGTTCGCCGATTTTACCAATGTGTGAGATAGGCTTAAGGATCGCAAAACGAATTTTCGGTACGATATATCGTACTGTATAAACGCTGATCGTTATGAAAAAAAATCATTACTCCGACATCGTTAATCGTACGATCGGGCCAATTATCGTTTCGTGTAAACGCACCATTATAGGGCCAAATGGCTATACCAAGGGTCCCATCCAACCTATGTGCACACTGAGGAATTTTCAAAGAATTGTACAGGAAAGTTTTCTGCTTGAAATTCCTCGCCTATTCAGCTCAGGCAGATAGGAGCAGAATTTGAGCAGAATTCGAGCGGAATGAAAGCAGAAATGAAGCACAAATTAAGCCCCTATTGACTTTTATAGGATTCCTCTAGCAGAATCCGCCCAAAGAATTTACATGTCAATTCTTTGGGCAGAAAGCAGAAATTCTGCAGTGTGAACAACAGAACGGAAATCCCATTAAACACAAAGGCACATTGCTCTGTTCAAATTTTACGGTAGGAATTTCAAGCTGAAATAAGAGCGGATTCCTCTTCAATTCCTCGCCTATTCCTTACCTGTTCCTCAGTGTGCACATACCCTAATGCGCAGTTCACACTGAACAAATACTGCCCGCCGTGCTCAGTGTCCTGCAGTGAGTGAATGGGAGGGCGCGTACACGTCCGCTTCCTCCCCTCTCCACACAAAGAATTGACATGCCATTTCATTAAGCGGAGAGCAGCGGGAGCGGATGCGTGCGCACCCTCCCATTCACTCACTGCAGGACACAGGAGCACAGCGGGATTCCGCAGCGGAGCGCTCCACCACAGAATTCCGCCGTATTTGCTTAGTGTGAACTGGGCCTAACAAAGCTTAAAGGGATCTACAGAGAAGAATGACAGAAAATCCCTAAGTCGGAAGCAATTGTGGCTAGGGATGGTCCGAACCGCTCCGTGGAGCGGGCGGATACAGCGGGAGTAACGCCTGGAAAACTGGGATTCAGCCTATGGCTATGGCTGTATCCCAGTTTTCCAGGCGGTCCTTCCGCTGGATCTGCCCACTGCACGGAGCTGGCAGACAGCGGGAATCTTTACCGAGGGTTCGGGTTCGTACGTACCGAACCGAACTCGGTTCGGACCATCCCTAATTGTGGCATCGTAGCCAAGAAGGCTGGAGAATGGAATCACTGCCAAAGGGCTTCAACTAAGTCATGGGCAAGATGTTAGCTTTTACTTTTCAAAAAATTTGGAAAAAATTCTAAAATTCTGTAATTCTGTTCTCAATTTGTATTACCTAAATGCAGAATGATGGGGGAAACCTGGATTTTATTTTATTTTTTGTATACGTGACCACAACATGAAAAAGTTAGAGGGTTCGAAGACTTTCCAAATGCATTGAAAAGGTTATAAAGGAGAAGTCCGGCGAAAAGTATTGTATTGCCCCCTAAAAGTTATACAAATCACCAATATACATTTATTATGGGAAATGCTTATAAAGTGTTTTTTCCCTGCACTTTCTACTGCATCAAGGCTTCACTTCCTGGATAACTTGGTGATTTCACTTCCTGGATAAAATGGTGATGTCACTTCCTGGATAACATGGTAATGTCACTTCCTGGATAAAATGGTGATGTCACGACCCGACTCCCAGAGCTGTACGGCTGTGGATGCTGGAAAGGATGATGGCAGAGGGATGCTCAGTGTCCCTCCAGTGTCCTGTGTCCCTCAGCGTCCCCCTGCCAAAATCCTCTCCAGCAGCCCCAGCCCGCACAGCTCTGGGAGTCGGGTCGTGACATCACCATGTTATCCAGGAAGTGAAGCCTTGATGCAGTAGTAAGTGCAGGGAAAAAAGCACTTTATAAGCATTTCCCGTAATAAGTGTATATTGGAGATTTGTATAACTTTTGGGGAGCAATACAATACTTTAATAATAAAAAAAATTGCCAGACTTCTCCTTTAACACAATCCTTGTAAATATCTCGATCTCATGACCATTGGATTCCAGATTAAAATCCTTCCTACATATAAGTAGTGTTATATTTCCTTATTCCGCCCAATGACTTGTTCACTCCCGTACATCAACAGATCAGTTTTATTTGAATGCGTCTCCAAAGTACAACTTCATTTTCCTTCATCTAAACATCTACAGTAGGTTTGTCTTCGAGATACGTTGAGATAAGAAGTCATTTAGGGATACGGGGGCAACCAGTACACTGCTTCATCCTGCGACCGTGACCCTGTTTCCATGGTTACTCTTCTCTTCTGCAACCATTGACCTCGTACAATCCAGAAGCAATGGGCACTCACAATAGAAGATGCTTTTAGCAATTAAGCAAAAAAATAAAAAAAATAACCATGAAACGGTCTACGCTTCAGGTCCGGGGCTGATTTTCCAGAATTTTAGTTTTGCCTTATGGAAGTGATGCCAGCGGTCTGAATGTACTCGAGTGTTCACGAGTTAATCAGACACTGAGGGAAATGAAGAATGTTCAGTGATCTGTGTCTGCAATTCCCAACTCTAGTTTTCTGCTTGATCGGGAGACATCCTGTTCTTCCCTGCTGATATCTGATAAACACGTAGCTTTTTTTTTTTTTTTTTTTGCTGTGCGCCTGTACAGAGCTTTGTAGCCCGGCGTAGTGTTAAACCCCCACCCCACACCCACACACTAAGGATTTTTCATTCAACCTTTATTTCGCTCTTGAGATAAATTAATACGGCTCGGTGTCACACAATCTCGATGATGCCCCAGTTTCGCATCTATCGCAAGTATGGAAGTGATATTAGAACAATGCAATTTATTCTTCGGCGAACCTGTTGCCTTACAGACTACACTAGAGTGGTTTCCGGGAATGCTAAAATATACAATGCTGGAAATTAGAAGAATATTAAAAAGTCAACTGGGAATTCTATGGTCTAAAGCGGGGGATGGGGAACCTTCGGCCCTGCAGCTGTTGCAAAACTACAATTCCCATCATGCTTGGACAGCCAAAGCGAAGCTTTGGCTGTCCAGGCATGATGGGAATTGCAGTTTTGCAACAACTGGAGGGTCGAAGATTCCCCATCCGTGGTCTAAAGTTTTTGGTGTTATCTAGGTCACAGATGTGAAGATGTCTTATAATAATATGATGCTATAATAATAGATGGTCATTGGGTTTTGTCCACCAAGAACCTTTCCATTTTGTGGAAAAATTTTTGGTCATATGGGATTTTCACTGTTGACCTCTCTGTGATCCTCTATGGTTGGTGAGCAAACTCTTCTGTAAGGGTGGTTTCACACTAAGGAATCCATCAGGATAAGTTTCGGCGGATTCCGGCACTTATACCCGTTCGCGGCGACGGGCATCTCAGCCCATGCCATAGAAACCATTTTATGGCCGGGGGGATTCCGCCTTCCGCTGAAAGAACAGACATGTCAATTCTTTCGGCAGATAGCGGAATCTAAAATCTAGAATAGTTGAAGATGCACGCCTCCACAAGTGGGTACAAGTGACAGAATCTGCCAGAACTTATCCGTGTGGATTCCGTAGTGTGAATCCACCCTAAGGGGGAGATTTATCGACCATGCTGTAATGTGAAACTGGCTCAGTTGCCCCTAACAACCAATCAGATTCCACCTTTCATTTTCCAAAGAGTCTGTGAGGAATGAAAGTGGAATCTGATTGGTTGATAAATCTCCCCCTAATTGTTCAATTATCCAGCAGATCCACCATAAGATGGATAAAGCACTACACAAAGTCAATTGCCTGTCCTTGTAATGCATTGGTCCTTGAGAGATGCTCCACTCCATTCACTAGCTGTGAATGGAACCGCGGTTACATAAGTGCACTGCCGATACAATTACAAGGGGCAGTCTGGACCCTCCATAATTTAGATAACTGAGGTCCTGGTTAGAGATGAGCGAACCGGGTTCGGGCTCGAGTCGATCCAAACCCGAACTTTCGGCTTTTGATTAGCGGTGGCTGCTGAACTTGGATAAAGCCCTAAGGCTATGTGGAAAACATGGATATAGTCATTGGCTGTATCCATGTTTTCCAGACAACCTTAGAGCTTTATCCAAGTTCAGCAGCCCCAGCTAATCGAATGCCGAACGATCGGGTTCGGATGGACTCGAACCCGAACCCGGTTCGCTCATCTCTAGTTCTAGTAGTCAGACCCCCAGTGATTACACACTTATCACTTATCCTGTGAATAGCTGAAACTGTGTTTCTCGGAAAATAAGACCTAGCCCAAAAATAAGACCTAGCTTTATTTTAAAGTATTTTTGGAGTAGGCATGAAATATAAGCCCTAGTCCAATAATTAGCCCTAGTTATAGTCAGATGACCAGATCCCTGACACTGGGTGGATGAGCTTCAGCCAATCAGTACCAGACTTGTTATGCTCCGCCCCCACCTGCTCAACACAAGCTGCAGGAGGGGCAGGAGGGGTAATAAGATGTACTGTAGGGGACATGGAATATGGGGGGATGGGGGGGGGGGTACGTGGGCCAACTAAAGAGGGTAGAGGGAGGTATAAAGGGGACTGCCTGCAGAGGGGGATGTATACAGAATGGGGGGACAACCACAGAGGGGGGAGGTATGCGGTATGGGCACTACCTTCAAAGAGAGGAGGTTTACAGTATGGGGGAACAGCTACAGAGGGTGGAGGGAGGTATAAAGTATGGCGACTATCTGCAGAGGGGGTATGTATACAGTGTGAAGGAACAACCACAGAGGGTGAGGAAGGGAGGAATACAGTATAATGGGCCTTCATGCAGAGGGGGGATGTATACAGTATGGGGGAAGAACTATAGAGGTGGTAGGGACGTATTCAGTATGGAGAAACTTACAATAAAAGAGTCTAACAATGGTGGGACATACAGTATGGCTGCCAACTAGGAACTGCCTTCTGTCAATGTTTTGGAATTCTCTAAAAGTCAGTTATTGGTATAAAATCATTCACCTTTTTTTTTTTAGATGTCCCACAGTATTTGGCGTGCGTTATAGGTTTAGTATCATTTGAGATAATATACCACATATACTCTTGGTAATAGTCTAGGGGCTACACAAATTAATTCCAAAAAGGAGAGTTGTCACTTATTGATTGGTATGATGTTCCTTCTTCTCTTTTCATAGATGTCCTACAGTAGTTTAGGTGTTATAGTTTTAGCATCACTCAAGAAAATATATCTCATTAATATATCTCATATGATACTATTACATTGGTAATAGTCTAGGTGCTATGTAAAGAAATTTCAAAAAATTGGAGACTGGTCACTTATTGATTGGTATGATGTTCCTTCTTCTCTTTTTACAAATGTACAACAGGAGCTGGAGTGTTTTATTAGGTTTAGCATCAGTTGAGATATCGTACCTCATAATATATTCTTGTTGATGGGCCTGGCACTGAAGAACTTAATTTCTCTAAATTGGGGGAACATTAATACTATTTACTTTATTGATTGGTATGATGTCCCTTCTACTCAAAGTAGTTGCAGCAGAAATCTTGGCATTGTACTATATAATATACTACCTAGTCTAGCACAGAACCTCTTTCATAGGAGGATGTGGAGCCCCCCTCACCACCTGCTGTCATTCTGCGGTTCTCCCAAATAAGCTGTGGAAATGACAGCCGATATGGGAGAACTGCAGACTCCTCTACACTCCTATTCAATTGTATCAGCAATCACTAATACAATTGAATAGCTGCTGCCACTCAGCACTTCCTCCTGTGCAATGTAGAGTCAAGCGATTAGCTCGACCCCCATTACACAGCGTCCAGGCATGAGTAAGCAGAAGAGGCCAGAGCAGGAACCAGAAAATGTGCCCCCCCCCCCCCACAGTGGCACAGTACATGAGGGCAAGACAGTGGCACAGTACATGAGGGCAAGACAGTGGCACAGTACATGAGGGCAAGACAGTGTCACAGTACATGAGGGCAAGACAGTGGCACAGTACATGAGGGGGGCAGTGGCACAGTACATGATGGGGGCAGTGGCACAGTACATGAGGGGGAGGGGGCAGTGGCACAGTACATGTGTGGGGAGGGGGCAGTGGCACAGTACATGAAGGGGATAGCGGCACAGTACATGTGTGGGAGACAGTAGCACAGTACATGAGGGGGATTGCGGCATAGTACATGTGTGGGAGACAGTAGCACAGTACATGAGGGGGATAGCGGCATAGTACATGTGTGGGAGACAGTAGCACAGTACATGAGGGGGATAGCGGCACAGTACATGTGGGGGAGACAGTAGCACAGTACATGAGGGGGATTGCGGCATAGTACATGTGTGGGAGACAGTAGCACAGTACATGAGGGGGATAGCGGCACAGTACATGAGGGGGAGACAGTAGCGCAGTACATGAGGGGGAGACAGTAGCGCAGTACATGAGGGGGATAGCGGCACAGTACATGTGTGAGAGACAGTAGCACAGTACATAAGGGGGATAGCGGCACAGTACATGTGGGGGAGACAGTAGAACAGTACATGAGGGGGATAGCGGCACAGTACATGTGGGGGAGACAGTAGCACAGTACATGAGGGGGATAGCGGCACAGTACATGTGGGGGAGACAGTAGCACAGTACATGAGGGGGATAGCGGCACAGTACATGTGGGGGAGACAGTAGCACAGTACATGAGGGGGATAGCGACACAGTACATGTGGGGGAGACAGTAGCACAGTACATGTGGGGGAGACAGTAGCACAGTACATGTGGGGGAGACAGTAGCACAGTACATGTGGGGGAGACAGTAGCACAGTACATGAGGGGGAGACAGTGACAGTTCATTAGAACACTGTGGCCATCAGAGTAATTGGACATAACTTTTTTTGGCCTCTGACTGCACCTGATCAGGTAGAATGGGGGGAGGGGAGCAAAATTTTTGTACCAGGGCCCATCAGCCTTTAGCACATCCAAGATCCTTTGTTGCAATAGTAACAAGTAAAGAAGGGGGGTTAGAATAATTACTATTCATTGACAAAATCACCCCCCTGAGGGTAAGGAGACTAGACCGCTAGGACGGAATCATGCTTTTCCAGATGCCCCTCTACCCTATTGACATCCTCACACAGAGAATAGATTCTTGGCACCCCACCATGCCACTATAAAGAGTCAATATTATTCAGGATAGGGAACATGCTAATAACATTTTCTGTTGCTGAGTTACATAAAAGAAGCGGTGTAAGAACAAAGCTCCTCAAACCAATCTGTCATCATGTTGTCACTGGCTGCCAGTTCCATCTGTATAATGCAGGAATATGCGAGAGTTATAATCTTCTCCATGCATTTTAAACAGTTTAATTTTTCTTCAGTTCTCTATGATGTCAGTAATTCCTAGTCGTAGGATTTATAGTAATGGACAGCACGGATGTCCACGAGTAACCTCCCACATACATGGACACATACCCTAGGCTAACACTATCACCACAAGGTTCCTTGGGTGCCATCCCAGAGGCAAGAGTAAGGTTATTATTCTCAAAAAGACTATGGATAGAGCTTTGGTCTGATATCAACATAGTTTCTTCACAAAACAGCGCCACCCCTGTCTACAGTTTGTGTTTGGTATTGCAGTTCAGGCCATTTACTTTAGTGCAGCAACAATATCAAACACAGCCCCTAGACAGGTGTGTGCTGTTTCTGGAAGATTATATAATCCTAATCCATCCCTTTAAGCACTCAACAATCACCTTTAAGTCTTAAAGGTGTTACTGGGTTAAAAAAATAAAAAAAAAACATGGCTACTTTCTACCCAAATGATATCCAATAGTTTATCGCAGGGTGACAACACCCAACATTCCATGTCCAGGTGACATAGCCTCAACTTTATATATTGTATAGCGGCCGTGTCATGTTATTGCAGCTCAGCTCCTATTGAATTGAATGAGAGCTGCTAAACAATGTATGTAGCTCTTTTCATTGGGTCCATCTGGGCACTGGGAGGCTGATTGGCAGAAATCCCGGAGGTGTTGCACCCCACTAATCCTAAAGATAGTCCTTCATTAACATTTGCCTGGAAAATCCCTTCAAGCTGCAATACCAGACACAACCACTGGCATGAAATGTGGCGCTGTTTCTAAAAAACTGCAATTTTTTTATTTATTTATTTCTAACAGCCCTTTATATATAGTATGTTTATTTTATATAGACGTTTAAATTTATCTTTTATAATAACCCGTTGTGCGTCTAGAACCGGCACATTACACATTATATATAACTGGAGGAGCGGCATCTTATAATCATTATTCAGTACTAGGCTAATACAGCTCAGAGCATATATGTTAGTTATGTATCCTGCTTCAATTACAGTGTTCCGAATTCTAATCTGCTAAGGCTTTAATCTTTCTAAGCACAAACCTCCGACACCTTCTCCCAGCCCCGCAGCACCTCCTACTGAGCTCCCGGGAAACCTCCATATAATAGAACTGAAGAGGCAGCAGTAATGAGAGGATCGGTGGGGGTGATCAAATATGCATCGTTGCAGCTCTAGTAAAGTGGAGACATGGTTTAACATTGGATAATTGAATGAGATGAAATGGACGGAGAATGTGATAAAATATGTATGCGCTCTCATGGCCACAATGGTGGTAAGAGATAACAATGATATAAACGGAGGCGCAGATGTAATAACCACGTCATATCGTTTATATAATAACTGTGTAGAGTCACTCGAGCTGCACTGTGTTTGGTCTCCTTGAGATTTAGTTGGGGGGAGGAGCTGACTACTATGGTTCACCCCCTTTCCCCCACAGAACACTGACAACTTTAAGATATATATATATATATATATATATATATATATATATATATATATATATATATATATTTGTATCACCAAATGCTTTATAAAGAGTCACGGTTAAAGGATCTGCTTTTTAAAGGAGAAGTCTGATGAAAATTTTTATTAAGGTATTGTTTTCCCCAAAAAAATTATACAAATCCCCAATATACTGTACACTTATTACGGGAAATGCTTATAAAGTGCTTTTTTCCCTGCACTTACTACTGCATCAAGGCTTCACTTCCTGGATAACATGGTGATGTCACTTCCTGGATAACATGGTGATGTAACTTCCTGGATAACATGGTGATGTCACTTCCTGGATAACATGGTGATGTCATTTCCTGGATAACATAGTGATGTCACGACCTGACTCCCAGAGCTGTGCATATCTTTTTCTCCCTCTCTCTGCAACCTCTCGCCCTTTTCCCCATGGACTTTTATAAGTAGCTGTAACCCGATATCTCACCTGATAACTCACCCAAGTGAGTTGTTGAGAAAGTATTTTTATGTAATCTGATTTATGTAATCTAAATATACCACAAGGAGTAATAGGAATGCCCTTGTTTGTTACACCAATGGTTGGCATACGGTCTGTTTCGGCACCATTGCTTAGCCCTAATCACTACTGCACATCACAGCTTCTAGACCAGGGCTCTCTTGGCCTAAAACCAAACTGGTTGAGTAGCTCAGTGCCATATGCCGGGGTTGCTATGTAGTGTTGTAGAAGTTAGGTGGGTTTTGGGTCACTTGTCACAGTGGCCAGGAGTGCTGTTGGACCCACCCCCAGACAAATGGGTACTGCGCTTGAGGTAGAGGGAAATCCAAGTGTAAAGTGTGGGTGGGGGTGCGACAAAAATAGGCCAGAGTCCAATAGCTTAACCTGGATAACCTTCTTTACTAGAAAAACTTTAGTGCAATAAAACATGGTTGCAGTCCAGTTGCAGGCAAGAACTTGTTAACATAAGAAATGCAGAGAAGAGAGTAGAGATGTGTCTTGGGGGCCTCGTCCAAGTAGTTATGTACTCTGCCGGGATAGTGCTGAGTAGTAAAAGAAATAGCAGAATGTAGAATACTCGTATTCATGTTTAGATATGCTATCTAACCACCTTCTTGCCTATCCAGTTCATTGAGTGCCAGGTTGGGTAGGACTAGCCCCAGGAGTTTACAACTGGGCAGACTTTCCAAGACTTCCCAGAAGAGCCATGCACACAGTAGGATACGTCAGCTTTCCTGCTATTTTTGTCCTAAGGGGGTCAGTGCCTAACTGTGGTGATTACTGCCCTTTGGTTAAGAAGGATCCCAGGCGTGGACATGGTTTTCCTCAGAGGATAGCTATAGCTCCCAAGGGTTTTACCTCTGCATGTTAATGCAGGTTACTTGCGTTAAAGAAAGTCTAATAGAGTCTCTGTGGTCCCTGACAAGCGTCCTGGCCTTAGCCAGGCCCGTCTTTACTGTAGCAGGGCCTCTCAGTCTGTATCTCTGTCTCTCCCGACCTCTACTGACAAAAGACTAGAAAAGCCTCTCACCAGGAACTAACCTCACTTTTATAGTGGTAAACTAAGCTCTCTTGTGATTGGTGAGCTGAGGAAAGAGGAGAGTGAAGAAGTATGATAGGTAGAAAAAGTGAGGGAAAGAACCTGCACCTGTGACAGGACAAAACAAAACATGTGACATAACAAAGTTAACCCATTCCACTTTCAGCTGTGCGCTATACATAACATACTGTATGTAGCATAATACTGTAGACAGTGACATCTAGTGGGGAAAATACACACTGACATCTTCTTCATCCCCTTTGCGCGATACCTGACAGAGATACTTTACTCAGGTGTAATAGAACTTAGTGCTGGGACATTACAACAGCAGGTCCACACCCAAAGAGGTGTCACAATGGGGATAACTATCACTATACCCCTATTAGAACATTCAGATGTATCAGGGATGGCTTTATCGTTCAGCTGCACCGATAATGAATGAAACAAATCATTAGATTTCCCTAAATCCCAGTGGTAATGATATTATAATATGATAATATTTCTCACTGGATGTGCCAGATGACAAACCCAGACTCAACTCTGCTAGACGCCGAACTCTGCTACATCTCACCTTTGCTTGACAACTAAACAATGGCAATGCTGGGAAATAATGCCAGCATGCAGACAGGGCAGAGATGCCGCCATGCTTTACATACTAACCTGCAACCTTTAATTCCTGATCCGTTCTCTGCTCCATGGGGACCACCATGTGACAAGGCCAATCTAGGTCTGATTTTTATTCTTCGGTGTCATTGTGTCATCTTTTTTTATTTTTTTCTTTGCTCCACATTATATAATGGCTTTGGAATGGCTGGCCTTTTGAGGATATTACTACTCTTTCAGAATATTTTGCATCTGCTCTTTTGAATCGCTTTGAATTTCATGTTCTCCGTCGTGCTTTTCCTGAATTTTATTATAATATTTAACTCTGCCATTTACATGCACCTGCGTTCCCCAAGCTGGGGCTCGACATGTGTTATATACACAAAGCAAAAAGTATAGTGAGGGGGATGTAGCCCTTTACCAGTGTTGTGCCCCCTTTATTTTCAGAGTCAACAAACCCCTACAGGTCATAAATATGACGTGTTTTTATATGAAGGAATACTGATTCAAAGCATCCTGTCCAGAGCAGTAACAAATCCCTATAGAAAACCTTTACTGCTCTGGACAGTTCCTGAAATGGACAGAGGTGGCAGCAGAGAGCACTGTGTCAGACTGGAAAGAATACACCACTTCCTGCAGGACATACAGTAGCTGATAAGTACCTGAAGACTTGATATTTTTAAATAGAAGTAATATATACCAGGGGAGTTATTTATCACACTGGCTCAGCAGCTTCTCCCTAATGTCCTACATGATCCTGGGGCGACTTCTGAGGAAATGAGTAAAGATATAAAGCAGATTCTCCCGTGTGTGTGTGTGTGTGTGTGTGTGTGTGTGTGTGTGGTGGATGCAGCTAGTCTCCAGCCTCCATGTCCTGAACTACTCACAACTAGACTAGATGGAGCAGGTGGTCTTTTCACAGAAACACTGCTAACACTGCCAGATACCTGTAATATAGATGTCAGCTATAGTGATATAGGGATGTTCACACAAAGTGATATAGAGAAGTCACACATAGTGATATAGAGGGGTCACTTTGGGTGTGGGGTACGCCATAGCACGCGCGCACACACACACACACACACACACACACACACACACACACACACACACACACACACACACAGAGCCTGCTACAGCCATAGCATACACACACAGCCTGCTGCAGCCATAGCGCACACCACACACAGCCTGCTACAGCCAAAGCGCACACCACACACAGAATGCTACAGCCATAACACACACATACAGCCTGCTGTTGCCATAGCACACACACACATATAGCCTGCTGCAGCCATAGAACACACACACAGCTGCAGGCATAGCACACACACACACACACACACGCACACACACCCTGCTGCAGCCATAGCACACTCAGCCTGCTGCAGCTATAGCACAAACACAGCCTGCTGCAGCTATAGCACACACACAGCCTGCTGCAGCCATAGCACATATACACACACACACAGCCTGCTGCAGCCATAGCATACACACACAGCCTGCTCCAGCCATAACACACACACACACAGCCTGCTGCAGCCATAGCATACACACACACACACAGCTGCAGCCATAGAACACTGAAGAAAAACACCACATTGAGGACAGAGGTTACTGCTACACTACTTATGTCTTCTCCTCCTCCTCTATATAACACAGGATATCTTACATTACATCTTATATTACACTGCTGCTCATATACAGTCATCCAGCATCCAGGAAGGGAACAGCACAGATCTCCCCCCACACAATGGACTCTTCCAGCTCAGAAACAAACTGCCAAATAGTGACTGACAACATCTCCCCGACCACCCTTATCTAATAGGGACAGTGTCCTATTAGAATGTTGCTCATAATATATATTGATGAGCAAAACTTATAAAATTCATATCAAAACTCAATTTTAAATTGTTCTAAGATTTTTTTTAAAGCTGGAGTCGGAGTCGGTACATTTTTTCTGACTCCGACTCCAGCCAAAACTAGCTCCGACTCCGACTCCAGCCAAAACTAGCTCTGACTCCAACTCCACAGCCCTGCATTAAAGGGGTAGTCCGGCGGGGGGGGGGGGTATTTTTTTCCTGACACCGGGGAGTAGGTGGCTGAGGGAAACGGCGTCCACTCACCTCCTCGGTTCCAGCAGCGGGTCCCGCATCGCGGCGCTCCGGTCCCCGGTTCCTGGCCGCTTCCTGGTGTCTGACGCGGCCCGAGATGTGACGTCTCAGGTCCGCTCAGCCAGTCAGTGACGGAGGCGGGATCCGTTTCAAGTCCGCTCAGATTCCCGCCTCTGTCACTGACTGGCCGAGCTGACCTGAGACATATCGTCTTGGGCCCGCGTCAGACACCAGGAAGTGGCTGGGAACCGGGGACCGGAGCGCCACGATGCGGGACCCGCCGCTGGAATCGGGGAGGTGAGTGGACGTCGTTTCCCTCAGCCACCTCCTCCCCGGTGTCAGGATAAAAATGCCCCTCTTTAAAGTATATGCTTAGAAATGGACATAATGTAGTCAATAATAGATTATGTTCAGTCCATAAAACTGCTAGTATGCTGACATGTATCCGGAGTATGAGGTCCCTATGAGATGTAGCCAAAGGAATATAATTAAAAAGGAATGACTGGAGAATGACAAGTTGAGCTGCTTGTTATCAGTGAATAAATCTAGAAGCTGAACGGAACCGACTGCAAACAGCTGATCGGCAGAGGTGCTGGGTGTCAGCATCAGACATTGATGGCTTACTCTATAGATAGGATATCAATCTTAAATGACTGGAAAACAGCTTTAACAAAGACTAGCATCATAAGATAACAAGGGCTGGTACGGATCAGGGTCCCATGGCGATTTTGTTAAATACACCGAACTCAATGCTTCTCAAGCCGATGATGAAGAATAAAGTGGCCCACGGATACTGTATTTTATCATATGGTTAGCTTCACACTATGTAAAAATGATGGCCGTCTTTCTCACAGTGATAGCCGTTGTTATGAAAGACGGACGCCATTTCTACGTAGTGTGAACCTAGCCTATCCAGTTTATAAGGGTCCAGTGAACCCATCTTCTTAAGTTCCACCCTGAGTTTTCTTACCCGCATGGAAACTAATATTATGTTATATATTATTTATTATATCTCTATCCCCAGACCCCTCTATGGGTTCACATAGTTAGATCGTGGGGTCCTTCTCAAAGAGGGAGTAAATGCACCCAGAGAGTAACCATCTGGCCGCCATTATCAGCTGTTTGGCATTAGCCCAGTATTAATAGGTTCTTCGGTGAGCTCTTTTTCTATCACAGTATTGTGCCCTAAAGGTCAATTCGGACATGGAAGCAATGTAGCATGATGGCCTAATGGTTATTGCTGGGACCTTGAGTTCAAATCTTACCACAGCCAACTTCAAGGAGTTTTCATGTTCTTACTGTATTTGTATGGCTTTCCCCTGGGTACTCAGTTTTCCACCTGTTTAAATTGGCAAGTGTGCTATAGGACAGAGTTACGGGCGTAGCTAGGAGTCATGGGGTCCCATAGCCAAAAAACTATATGGGACCCCATGAATCCCATACTCACCTGGCTTGGCACAGTCCCCCCATTCGTTGCTTCATTCTCCAAGCCCCCTGGTGCACAAGTGATGTCATTTGTGGGTATGTCCAAGTATGATGGGAATTGTAGTTTTGCAACGGCGGGAGGCCCATGAGTTTGACACCTGTGCTATAGGGCATGTAGTATTTTAGTCTTAGGGGCATTAAAGGGGAAGTCTGTTGTTTTTTTAAATTCGGCAGCCAGCAGCGATGGGGGAAACATTGATTACAAGAATGAACCTACCTCTCCCCGTGCCCGTGGTAAGCAACAGAACCGGTCTCAGGACCCCCGAGTTGTGATGATGTCACGACTTGGGGGAAAATGCCTGTCCTGGCTCATGGACTGACCGCTCAGCCAATCAGTGACTGGAGCAGCCTCCCGCCCCGTCACTGACTGGCTGAGCGGCCAGTCCATAAGTCGGGTGGACGTGTCAACGCAGGAGATCCTGGAGCCTGGTAGGGGTCCCGAGGCTGGTGCCGTCATTTACCATGGACACGGGGAGAGGTAAGTTCGTACTTGTAATCAAATTCCCCCCTGCCAGATTTAAAAAAACTTCTCCTTTAATAAAAATTTACTATTGGGGAACCGGTTATAGATATTGCATCGAGGCTCAGAAGCTTTTGTGAAGCACTTTATTCTTTTTTTTCTATATAGACCCCTACAATATATTATGCAATGGCTATCAGGTATTTGCGTGTATATACAGTTGGATCCTGACCCCTTTACTGCTATTACAGTGAATGGCATTGCACATCTAGCTAGTTGGGTGCACTGTGTACTTATACATACAATAACATCCATAATCTATGTGTGTTATAGAATAACACCCTCATTGTATGCATTCGGTCTTGTCAGGACTGCAGTTGCCATAGCAACCGTCTAGTAGGATTCTATCCAACATAATTATTTAGCCGCGGTAACATTAAGGGGCCTGACATAAAATAATCTATGAAAACAGATTTTCTTTCAGGTACTTTGCATCCATCAGTAGGAATCTAAAGCTCATTTTACTATAGAAAAGGAAGACATTGTACATGCATACGGGCAGATCCGCTTTCTCCTTGTGCCTATTGGAGCCGGTCAGCAGCTTGTCACCAGACACACCCTAAGCAGCTTAGCCGAGCTCCCAGAATGCAATACTTAGCAATGCTGCAATGGAAGACTTTTTTATGTTATATTTCTGTATATTCTCTGGTGTAAAGATTACAAGAATGCAAATCACTAAGACAAGCTGTATGCGGAGACATCGAACCATCAGGGAGTGATAGGAGATGTTAGCTCAGAGGTCGGCAGAATCGCGAATGCAGCCGTGAATGATAATGGATTTTGCGTGAAAATAAAACAATGGCTTAGCCAATTTTGTCAAATGTTTAGCTGAATTATTGATCTAACTATGTACGGTGCTTAAAAGTGGGTTTGAAATCAAACCAACGTCATTGATTGGCCTTAAAGGGATTGTATCGTCAGAAAATGATGCATAGTTTTTATGTAAAACTATTTTTTTTTTAACAATCTATTAATTTTCCATTTAACAATCCACATTTTAAAATAATCCTGAAATATTGCCGTTTTAAATTTTGCCCGCTAGGCTTAAAACTAAGTTGAGACTTCCTTCCGTGCTGGAAAGCAGTCTGTACAGAATTGCAGCAATTGGTGACGATAGTAGGCGTAGACAAAAGAATAGGGTCTGGAGATTTCTTTTGTGTTTCTGTCCATGAGGCTTTTCGTAAAGCATGTCGCTAAATGCTGTTAAAAACTAGTAAAGCAAGATGGCTGCCCCCATAATAAGGTTCAAAAATAAAAAAAAATATATCAGAATTTAGAAACTGATTAGATACTGTAAATAGAACATATTTCAGTATATAGCTCTAAATAATAATAATAATAATAATAATAATAATAATAATAATCAAACCAGATATCCTATTTAAAACATAGATAAATTACAGTGAAACCTTGCATAACAGGTAACTTGGTTTGAGAGCATTTTGCAAGACAAGCTATCAATTTTTTTTAAAATTGTAATTTGGTTAATGAGAAAATTTCTTAATACAAACCCCGTGTCCCCATACTTAGGCCAGGTTAACACTACGTATAACACCGGCTATTCTGTGGCCGGGTCACAGAACGGTCAGTGTGACTGAAGATTGTCCCGGCTGGCTGCAGTACCGGCCTGATAATCTTCATTTCTGCTGAATTCGGACGCGGGGGCACTGAATTCACTGTGGAGTGTGCGGTCAGAGCCGCACGCTCCATTGTGTGAACTGACAGGTTCTCTGCGGCCGCTATTCAATGAATGTCAGTTTTTTGTGCGGCTGGATGGGATCACGGCTGGAGTGTATACTATGTGGGACATGTATCATCCGGCTTACGGATGATTTTCGGCGGAAAGTGCCCATTTGCGTATAATTTTATTCGCAAATGACCGATTTGCGAATAAAATATTCGCAAATCGGCACTTTCCACTGAGTACGCCGGGGGGCGGGGAGGGGGGGTGAAGGGGGTGGAACGGAGGGCGCGGACTCAGAGTCCGCGCGATTCACCATCCGTTCCACCAAAAGATACGCCGAAAACCTACTCCAGTCCTCAGCTGGCGTAGGTTTTCGGCCGAGCGCACGGGATTTATGTAGGGGCAGTCTGCCTCTACATAAATCCCCGTAGCGCTGGAGATTCGGGGACATTTTTAAGTCCGGCGTAAAAAAACGTCGGACCCCCTATGTGTATACGCTACGGCCGCGATTCCCTCTACTTGGAGCACAATGTAAGTTTAGTATTCATCACAGCCGTTGTTGCAAATCAGCAACAACGGCCGTGATTAATACTAAACTTATGTTGTGTGAACATAGCCTTATACTGTACTGAGTAGAAAACCTTCTTATATTAACCCTCTGCTACCTGATCAACCCTGCAGGTGATCAGACGCCTTCTAGGTCTCCTCTGGTGCCTGTCTGCGTCACCACTGCTTCCCTCTGTCTGATCCCTGACCCCGCTCCAGTCACTGATTGGCTAAGCAGGGCTGTCCATTAGCTGGGATGGGCATTTCCCCCCGAGTCATGATGTCATTATGACTCGGGGGAAAATGCCTTCCGACAGGGGTCCTGGCGCCAGTCAGACAGTGCATCATGGGCACAGGGAGAGGTAAGCAATGCTTCATTGCTATGTTCTCTCCTGCCCCTGCCGCCTGTCAAATATTGAAAATACCTGAACTTCTCCTTTAAGGAACAACCCATGTAGTATCCAAGTGATTGCACCCTAATAGTTACCCAGTTGCTGATGGCTACTAAACACACACACACCCTTCGTAACATTACCATCGATGACTTCCTATTCGCCCACTCCTTTTTTTTTCACAGACCAACAGAAATGCACACGTTTCCCTGACTATAATGACTTTAGACAATGGAGGAAATAGCTGTACATAACGTGTTAGTGACAGAGTACATTTTGATGATCTCCAGCCGTGCGGCGGAATAAGCCGAGCACTAGCGCACCATGATGGTAAAGCATGTTACTCAGCACTATTATCAGATAAAGACTATGCGAACTACTCTCCGTCTGCTCCGTAGAGAGGAAAATTGCCCTAAATACATGCTATAAAGCTGCTGCAACTTGCCGGAAAGAATCTTGCAGAATATTACCAAGCAAGAAAATCTTTCATACGCGGCACAGTATAAGTGATGTGCAGCCATTACCGTTATATAAACTCTTAGAGGGAAATGCAGTGAATCCCAGGTCAATTCTCCCCATTGATCTTACTGCTGTCTCATACAGGCACATGCAAAAGAACACTGCAGAGACACGATCACGTGTCTCAACGTCGGTGAACTAGCCAGACCTTCCTCCGGGAAGGAACAACCAAGCCAAAGAATGTCTCCAATCAAGGAAACCGCCGAAGCAAGGTATCCATCCACAGACAGCTGTTTCGGGGTATTTGCCCCTCATCAGTGTGGAATAGGATTCTGACTAGTGGGAGCAATGCCTATTAAGTGCATTCAAAAGGATGCTGGTTGACCTCAGGGATATCAATCAAAACACCACAGAGACACCATCACGTGTCCCGACATCAGTGTATTCTAGAGCATTGCCCACTGGGAAATTATATATGGAAAAGAACACTGCAGAGACACCATCACGTGTCTCGACGTCAGTAAACTAGCCAGACCTTCCTACCCCGAAACAGCTGTCTGGATACCTTGCTTGGGCGGTTTCCTTGATTGGAGACGTTCCGTAGCTTGGTTGTTCCTTCCCGGAGAAAGGTCTGGCTAGTTCACTGACATCGAGACATGTGATGGTGTCTCTGCATTGTTCTTCTGCATATCTGATTTCCCAGGGGGCAATGCTCTAGAATACACTGACGTCGAGACACGGGATGGTGTCTCTGTGGTGTTTTGGTTGATCTCCCTTAGGCCAACCAGCATCCTTTTGCATGCACTTACTAGGCATTGCTCCCACTAGCCAGAATCCTACTCCACACTGATGAGGGGCAAATACCCCGAAACAGCTGTCTGTAGATGGATACCTTGATTGGGCGGTTTCCTTGATTGGAGACATTCCTTGGCTTGGTTGTTCCTTCCCGGAGGAAGGTCTGGCTAGCTTGCTGGCATTGAGACAGGTGATGGTGTCTCTGCAGTGTTTTGGTTGATCTCCCTGAGGTCAACCAGCGTCCTCATACAGGTACATGTCATTTCAGGCAGAATTCTTCTAGACTTAAGCAAAGTAAAAAAAAAACAGGAATGCACTAGGTGACTATCCTTATGTAGGGGGGGGGGGGGATCATCACCTCTGCCCCCTCCTGGCATTGAGCACCTTACCTGTGACATGCACGCTGCTGAACAGGGCGCAGCCTCTTTCATTTCCTGTGCCATGAATCTGCATATGTGGCTCATACCCTATTCACAATTGATACTGTATGATCTATATGTTACTATACTATACCATAGGATCTTGTAGATGTCATCTAACCTTATACATCTACCTTGGCCAGAGACAGAATCCTGCCTGCAGCCACAAGGATGACAATGGCTGTCATCTGTCAGTCCACTGTATTTAACTTGAAGGTCCCATTAGGAGCCCTTATAGTTAAATACATAGGTGCAGGATCAGACTACCTTCTGCTTAACCCCTTATGTACTGCAGTGTGTAAGTGACCCAAAGTTCACTTACAGCTGCAACACAAAAAGGGTTAAAAAGCAGAAGACGAGGAGCTCACTGCTTCACTGCCCGTGCACTAATAACCAGCATTCCGCCTCAGGCGGCAGATTCTGTGGTCCTGCAGGGGGTGGCATAATGTTCCCCCTGCTGTCATTTTAGTTACGTTTCACTTAACAAAAATGACAGCAGCCCCGCCGGCCACGCTCACTGCTGTCCCCATGTCTCGCTGGGCTCCCGCGACATCATCCAGCAGCTCTCATCGCCCTCCTGGCTGTGCCCGCGGTTGACAGGGGGTCGCGCTGTGGCAATCGGGTCTGGGGGGGGGCAGTATCTCCGGGGGCGAAGTGGTTCAGGCGCTAGTAAGGGGGGTTTGCCTCAGGCGGCAGAGACCCCAGAATCGGCCCTGCTTCCCTGATCTTGAACCTTGCAGCCAGAGAACAGAGTTCAGGGGTTATCAGAGCAGAGAAGCAGAGGTCTCCTTGTCTTCTGCTTTTTAACCCTTTTTTGTGTTGCAGCGTATAAGTGAACGTGCTTTCACTTACACACTGCAGTATATAAAGGGTAAAGCAAAAGGTCACAGGATGGCTCTTACCTTCCCTGTGCATCCCTGGGCCCCCCTGGAACACAGGCCCCAAAGCAGCTGCCTGGCCTGCCTCTATGGTAGCTACGTCACTGACATGTAGGTACCAGAGCTACCGTCTACAGGGAGTTACCTCTACATTGAAGGCGCTGTATTGCAAATAGATGAGCATTGCTATAATATGAGCAAGGTTACTGATTGACTCTCTCCATTTCTGTTAGTTGGTGTCAATAATTTATTATATTATATCTTATACATGTAAGATATGGGAGTGTTAAACTTGTCTGCATCAACCAGGGAGTTTTTACTCTTCACTTCTTAAAGCACCTTAGTACATTAAACAGATCCAGTAGTGTATAGACACTTATTTTTAAGTAGTGCTTCATGGGAAAGAAGTATGCAAATCAGCTCTCTTTCAGCAGGAAGAAAACAATTATATTGTAACGTCGGCTCGCACCGGTGTGTATTTTTTCTCCAGTTGTCAATTCTTTTGGCGGAATGCGGAATCAACTGGCCCACAGAATGGTGTCTATGGAGCCGGCGGAAAGGCGCGCGGCCGTGAGCGCGTACAGGCAACGGAATTCTCTGGAATTTATCCATGAGAATTCCTCAGTGTGAACCCTAATTCTGGAATTCGTGTGTGTGTGTGTGTGTGTGTGTGTTTGTGTGTGTGTGAGACATCATATCAGCTAGTCCATACCCACTAGTTCTTGGACTCCTGTACATATAGCTATAGAACTGCAGTACACCTATACATACATACAGATATACAACTGCTATACACCTTTAAATACAACTATACAACTGTTATACACCCACACGTAGGCTATACAATTGCTATACACATTTATATACAGATATACAACTGCTATACACCTACTTGTACAGCTATACAATTGCTATACACATATACATATAGCTATAAAACTGCTACACACCTATACATACAGCTATACATATACCTATACAACTGCTATACACCTATAAATATATGTAACTATACGACTGCTATACACCTATACATGCAGCTATACAACTGCTATACACCTATACATGCAGCTATATGGTACATATACTTATACAACTGCTATACACCTATACATGCAGCTATACATATACAACTACTATACACCGATACATGGAGCTATACAACTTCTATACACCTATACATACAGCTATACAACTGCTATACACATATACGTATAACTATACAACTGAATTAAATGTATCCATCATTGGGAGTAAGCATGAGACATAAATCGAGATGAGACGTAGGTCGAGATGTATCTTCTGACAGTGGTTTTTCAGGGTTGGGATGTTGGGAGAGATCCCCACAATATGCGTTGCTGAGGGTGGGGTAGGGGAGGCCAGGCAGTTCTTGACAGCGCCTGCTGAGGTGAGAATATACACGTGAAGAGGGGCCGCTAGAGCAAAGCGTCTGTAACCGCGAGAACAACAGTGTGTGAAATCCCTGTGGCTTTTTATTATCACAACCATACCGAGATTGAGGTTAATTAGAACATGAAAATGATATTACTGGCGTGAAGATAGACGGGCATTGAGAGATCTGTAGAGTTGTTAGATGAAGAGGAGGTAGGATGTAGGGATTAGATAACATTCATGAACTGCAATAAAAAATAATTCCACCCAAAATCCATCATTCCCTTGAAGCGACTTTGTCTCATCTGTGATGATATTAATTTGACCTTGCTTAGGAACAGCTAGAAAACAACTTCTTTATTGCATTGTCTGCATTTACTGCAATGTCTATGAAGGTTGTGAGAGGGGTTCCCCTCATAGATGACACTAAGAAAGCAGTTGCAGAGTCCCAGAAAAGTCAGGTCAAACCAAGGTGACAGCCTATAGTGGCCGTTTGGCTACACTGGCAGCGCGGGGTCAGCTGGTACCCTGGTGTGGTAGCTGAGTGGGTCTAGGGTCACTTGGGCACTTGTCACGGTAGCCTGGAGTGGTGTTAGACTCACCCCAGACAATTGGCACCGCAGCACCACAGTACAGAGGAGGTAACCCAAGTGTACAGGTGTGTGTAGATGCAGGTGCGTAATGAAGAAGGCAGAGTCTAGTGCATTTAGCAAAAGTAGAACAGTTTACTAAAGGTAACCATAGTGCAATACAAGTATACAGTCCATTGCAATACAATCAGTACAGTTGTCAATAACTCAGGTGCTCACAGTTGAGGTAGAAAGCTGGTGCTTGAAGAGAGTAGTTGCCAGAGGGGCCCTGCCCAATGTAGTACTGTGCTCTGCCAGAACATTAGGAGTGAATAAAAGAGTTGTTTTCCCTGACCGCCTTCTGCCTAGTTGTGGGCAACCTATCCTAGGTGTGTAGTTCGAGCCACAGACCTTTGTTACCTGGGCAGAGGAAAAATTATGGGGTTTCCCAGTTGTCCTGCACTGTGCAGTAGGATACATAGACGTTCTCGTAGCTTTGTCCCACTGGGGTCAATTCCTATAGCTTCAGGTAACTGCCCTGCATGTTGTAGAAAGGTTCCTAATGTAGGCAAAGTAAGTCCCCATTGGCTTCTTTCCCTTAGTAGTAGCTTAGCAATGCATAGTAGTCTGAAGTCCCATTAATGGAAAGCTGTAGCTGAGCTGGTTCTCACAGATCCACTCCTTGAGAAGTAGGCTAGAACTGAGAAATTCCTCCTGTCAAGAACTAACTGCTCCTTCAGGGGCTAACTAAACCCTCCTGTGAGTGGTAGAAGCTGTGAGTGTATAGAGAAAGAGAAGAAAGGATAGGACAGCATAAGAGAGGAAGCACCCGCACCTGTGACTGGACAATATGTAACACATGACACAAAATATAGTTAACCCTGAAGTTCCCTCAGCTGTGCATAAGGTTAGATAAAGACAGTGGTGACCCCTAGTGGGGAAAGTGAGAGAGTTATTTGCTCAGGTGCAATAGACAGTACCCTGTGCTGGGACACCACACAGCCCTAAACCTGTGCTACTGTGCTGTTGTAGGTCTCTAAAAGGCTGTACCAGTCACTGAAAATGGAAATTGTCCTGTGCCTCCGCCAGTCTTTGAGGCCAGTACACCATTACCTCTCATGGATTCCTGGTTACACTCAGCTGCAAGCTATAAATGGCCCCACAATGACCAGCAATGGCTTCCAAGATCCTTGAGTTATTTTCCTGATCAATCAAAGCTGCCATTCCAGCAGGTCCTGGTCCTTACTTCCTACTTTCTGGTTTCTGTGACACATTGTCCCCAGAGGAACTGTCCCATTGAGCCAAACACTGGCCACATTGGTGTCCCGCCTCAGTAAGTTGACTAGCTGAGGAGGCATTTTTTGCAGGGAAAATGGATCAGTGGAACCAGGAAGAAGCAGTGACAAGGAGGGGCCATGATTGTCACCTCAGAGGTACTGCCATTCCAATGGCTCCTGATCCCTGCTCAGCAATGTCCCTCTTCTGTGTTTGACTGGCTGAGCAGGCAGTTCTAGTTAGGTCAATGGGTTACTGGAACCCGTAAGAAAAAGTGGCAAGAAGGGGCCAGGAGTGGCAGTTGTGGGGGATCAGGGTATGTGAGTATCCCTTCTTCTCTAATTTTTATACCACGCCTAGGCATATATAAAAACAACCAGGGATAAAGGGTTAGATATATATGGCTGAGATTGTTGTAAACATTTTTTAAAAAAGTGATATTCAGCTACCTCAGTCCTCAGCTGGTTCCTGTAAAGCATTAACCCCACAGGACTTGCCCTGCTCAGCAAAATCCCTCGTCACTCAGTGATTTGCTGAGCTAGCAGTTCTTGTGAGGACAACATGATCCAGGAATCAGGAAGCATGGTGGCTCAGTGGCTAGGTTTGTATGTTCTCTCTGTGTTTGTGTGGGTTTCCTCCCACATTCAAAAACATACAGATAGGTGAAGCGCTGTGGAGTCTGTGTGCGCTATAAAAATAAAAACATTATATTACTATAAGGACCAGCAGCTCAGGGAATCAGGGTAGATGAGTATCACTTTTTTTTTTTATACCACATCCACTTATTTCCAAAAATATAATAAAACTGCTCCAATGTCCCCTATTGATCAGAAACACCATGGCTCAACAGTCTGCACTGTAAAATTCTCCACAACATCAGCTGCAAGCCGTATGTTGAGCCACAACAATGCCAGAATGTAAGCTGTCTATAGGAAAACCATATTTATTACAAATGGTGTTTCATACACTCTCTTAAAATATTCAACGGGTGGGGGGGGGAGATCCAGTTGTTCCACCTTATTTCTGACCTACTGCATGGCTAGGACACCAAACGGGAGCAGCAGAACCTGGTTCCTACCCTGGTTGGCCACTGTCCAGTGTTTCCTATTGGCTTCCTCCACTCCTTTACCATACATTTAGGGAAAGGAGGAGACAGCTTAGACTACATCACTTTGTTTCCTCCTCTTCACACTTGCTCTTATGGCTACTGCACCAGGTGGGGGGAAACAGTCTCTAAAAAGTTGATCGCCCCTTTGATTTGCCCCATCTTCGACACCCTTTTTGATATGTAAAAACAAGATGGCGCACAAAAACGGATCTTTACTTCCTGCATCGGCTTGTGTTTCTAATAAAATTCCCGTCAATAAGGCAGCACTTCTTCTTCTTCTTCCGGCCAAAGGATATTTCTTTTTATGAATTTGTGATGAGGCTAAATCCAAGCCAGCAGCTGTTATTACGGCTGAACCATGGCAAACAGACGTCTTCTCGATTCGTCTCTGACACCAATAGTCGAAGCCATAATTTAATGTTTCGCCGTACGCAGTTAGTACACGTCTGGTTTAACCTCAGTCTCCAATCTTGCCTCTCGGAGGACCGGTTTATCACGGATACTAATACGCTGTCATTTGTGGAGCCATGCTACTCACCCTATCGGTGTCCGCTCTATGATTAACCTTGGCCATTACACAGATGATGCAAGCGTCATAAAAACGATGCTTCAGCCTCTACCAGCCAACGGAGTGATTGTCTTCGATGATGAGCAGTGGAATATTCAGCGCGGTGCCAGCTAATAATTATATCCCCGCAGTGAACCTAAGCAATAAAAAAGGGAGAAAAAGCAGTTAGGCGTAATTGATGAGATTATGCTCATGTGTGGCGCTCTACTCTGCATGCGTGATGATACTCAATGCGCGACCATTAATATTTGACGACTTTTGCATAAAATATTGATGCTGTCTTTTTTTTTTTTCCTCCCTTTATTTAAATATACAAATTTTGCAACATTTATATAGCGGTCTAAAGGTAACGTATTACTTAATAAAGGCATAACACGCCGCATGCTCGCGGATCTGATTACCAGTGAGTTATGCATATTTTATATAGAGCTTAGAAACCTGGTATAGAATAGAAGGTGTTTTAAAGGGATTTTTTTTTTCATATTTTTCATAATTTTTAATATATTTTTGGGGGGGATTTCTAGATTGTAAGGACAGTCTGTTATATGGATATTAGTGTTGAGCAAGCATAGTGCTCAATTGAGCTTTGGGGTGATCAGTCGAGCACTATGCTCAACTGAGCACTCAGGTTACAGCAAGACACCGAAAAATTCCGGCAGTAAATGGACAGCATACCGCCAGAGTTCTTATGTGATTTGCAGTAACCTGTTGCATTTTTTTTATTCTAATTTTTCATATTTTGTTGAAGATGAACTAGGCACCCTTGGCTCTCCCGATGGGGGGCACCTGGTTAAAGGGGTTATCCAGCGCTACAAAAACATGGCCACTTTTCCCCCTCTCTTGTCTCCAGATTGGGTGGGGTTTCAAACTCCATTCTATTGAAGTAAATGGAGCTTAATTGCAAACCACACCTGAACTGGAAACAAGAGAGGGAGAAAAGTAGCCATGTTTTTGTAGAGCGGGATAACCCCTTTAAATGCACTCCCATTGATTTCAATAAGGTTTGTTACTGAAAAATGATTGAGTAACGAGAACTCAAGCATTTTAGTGCTCTCTCAACACTAGTGGATATGCATATCAGGAGTAGCTCATAAAGTAGTAGTCATAAGAACCTCTAAGACCACACCAGAACTTGGCATATTAAAAATGCAGTCCAATCTATAGGCATCATCCGAAAGGAGCTAAGCAGATTGATATAGAGTTAGTAAGAGGTTTAAGAGTCCGGGGGGGTCCTAAGCAGTGACTGGTCACTGATAGGACCACCTACTGGACTCCTAAGCCCTAAATAAACAAAGGTTTAAATAATCAACTGACAAGTATTACTAAAACTTTTGTAACATAATTATAACATCCTATGTGACTAGAATAAACTTCATGTTTAACATAACAAGTTCCCTTTAAGTCAGGTATGCTTTAGGGTACATTCGCACTTACCGGATCCGCAGCTGATTTTCTGCTGCGGATCTGCAGCAGATCCGCAGCAGATTTCATTTAAATAACGGAACACAGCATCAAATCTGCACCATTAAATCTGCTGCGGATCTGCTGCGGATCCTGTAGGTGTGAACGCACCCTTAGGGTAGCTTCACACGTACCTTATCGCTGCGTTTTTATCGCTGCGTTTTTGGTGCGATTTTTACATGCGAGTTTTGATTTTCACATGAAAATCATGTGAAAATCAAAATGCGCATGTAAAAATCGCACCAAAAACGCAGCGATAAAAACGCAGCGTTAAAAACACAGCGAGACGGTACGTATGAAGGCACCCTTAAAGTGTTTGCCTGCTCCTACAGTATAATGCCATCTAGATGTACACAGTGACAACAATTGCAAATCGGATCTAAACACTATTACACGGGGTGATCTTCGGAAACAAGCGCTTTCTTGCTCCTCATTCCCCATTAGCTGCCGACACTATTACATACACCGACAGTGAGCAGCTAAGTGCGGGAAAGGGGACGGAGAGCTGCGGGGGTTGGGGGGTTCTCGCCTGATTTTTATATTGTCTGGGCAGCCCATAGGAGATATTGGTGGTCTGCAGTGGATTGAAAGAAAACGATCAGCCGACATCGTTCATGTCGGCTGATTGTTGCCTTTTATTACACAAAGCGGTTATTGGCCGTAATCACCAATAATCGGCCAAATACAGCCGATAATGGCTTCGTGTAATAGGGCCTTTAGTTGTACAACCAAAATATTTATACACCCTGTCTGTGGACTTTATTTTTGTTGTAATTTGCCTGTAAAAAAAAAAAAATCACAAGTAGTCACAAGTAGAGATGATCGAACAGCGCTGATGTTCAGGTCCGTACTATCTTGAACCATCGGTATTTGACTCTCGCAGTCTTCCCGTTCCGTGGGGAAAGTGGAGACAGCCCAAGTCCCACCTGGAAAACAGGAATACAGTCTGGGCCATAGGTTGTATTCGGGAAGACCGTGGGAGTCAAATACCGATGGTTCAAGTTCATACAAATTGATTCCAATTTTTCCTAGGAGAAAATATGGCGGCACATAAAGGGGGAGATTTATCAAACATGGTGAAAAGTGAAACTGGCTCAGTTGCCCCTAGCAACCAATCAGATTCCTCCTTATTTTCCAAAGAGTCTGTGAGGAATGAGAAGTGGAATCTGATTGGTTGCTAGGGGCAACTGAGCCAGTTTCACTTTACACCATGTTTGATAAATCTTCCCCATAGTGCCTATAACTCCACATCACATTGTTTTAGAACTATGTGTGACTCTGTATAGGTTATGTGCATAAAACACTTCCATATGGTGTGAATTAGAACACTACTATGATCACCCAATAACCATCTATATTGTTAGTTCATTCTGCATCTGTTGACTGTCACTTTCCTATTTCTAAGCAGTCTCCTATTCATCCCGGTTATTTTATCCATGTGTTCTCCGCTATCTTCTTAATTCCCCTTTTTCCTGGGAGGAAAAATAACAGATGGAAATTGATGGAACAGATGCAAGTCCATAACCTGTTTCGATCTGTTCACATTGACAGTAGACCATTTTGGACTGTCACACTGGTGTAGAGTAACAGCATGCATTTCAACATGGAAAATATGGACAACATAATGATGGATAGAGAACGCTGACAACCAGTCTGCAACAAATTCTTTGATCATCCAGTTAAAGTTAGTTATACATTAAAAAAAAATAATTTCAAGTATATATATTTTAATTTTTGAATGTATTCAAGGGAAATACAGTAAGGAAAAAAAATTCTCATTATATCGGAAAAATAATGCACTTAGGGAGGGGAAATCCACTATCTTAGTATCATATCAGCAGTTCTGTGTTGGCAAAGACTTCAGAGGAGAAGGGTTTAGGCGTAGTGAATTTTGACAGCCTTGAAATGAGTCACCAGGTGGTGGGGAAAGCAAATCGTATGCTGGGCTGTGTATATATAATGGTATGCTGGGCTGTGTATATATAATGGTATGCAGGGCTGTATATATAATGGTTTGCTTGGCTATATATACTGTATATATATATATATATATATATATATATATATATATATATATATATATTAGTATGCCGGGCTGTATAGCTAAAGGTATAACCAGTAGGAAAAGGGAGAGTGTGATCCAGCTGTACAGCGCTCTAGTGACATTACATCTGGAATACTGTATGCTGGGCTGTATGTATATATATATATATATATAATGGTATGCCGGCCTGTATAGCTAAAGGTATAACCAGTAAGAAAAGGGAGAGTGTGATCCAGCTGTATAGCGCTCTAGTGACATCACATCTGGAATACTGTGTGCAGTTCTACAAAACCCGCCTACAAAAAGATATTGGTAAAATAGAATGGCTACAAAAATGGTGGAGGGTGTAAGGTAAAAAACATCAGATAAGACAAGGATTTGACTCTGTATAGTCTGGAGGAAAGAGGGGGAAGGAGGGACATGATCCGCACCTTTAAATATTTTAAAGGACTAAATAAGGTTCAAGAAGGAAGTTTTTTTTTTAATAAAATCTGAACACAAAGAAATATTAGAAGCAACATGAGAAAATATTACTTTACTGAAAGAGTAGTAGATGCTTCCAAACTTCAAGCAGAGGGCTATCCTAAGATCTATCCTAAGATAATAAGAAGGGAAATACTAAAAGAGCAGACTAGATGGACTCAATGGTCTTTTTCTGCTGACAATTTTCTATTTTTCTAAGCCAACAATTGTCCGTGCAAATAATTTTTTAAACGAATTAAAGTATTAAAGAAATCAGAAATAAAACAGAAATTGTTCAAAAAACTATTTTGTCCTTTGATAAACAAAAAAAAGTCAAAAAGTCTTAATATTTTTTCTTCAAATCCAATAACCTAGAAACTTCATAAAGCATAGATTCTGGATGGTGGTACATATTGTACGTCTTTAATTGGTTGTCTCATCAGAGCAACCACTGCATGGCCAGGGAAGCAGGGTGGACAGCACAGGTTTTAGTCAATCCAGCAAGAAAGGAAAACATGCACAAGGTCAAACATGGTATCTGAAGAACGTATGGGCAACACCCTCTCTTGAACACTAAAGAAACTTTTTTTTGCCCCAGCAGGTTGATAGAGGAGAAAATGCTTGAAATAGATAGTGCTTGGTGTTTGGTAAGGAAGAAAAGGCACAGGCATGCACCCTATAGGCCAGATCTGGGGAAGAGTGTCAGGGAGCAGGGGCTAGCTAGGAGCAGCATGCCAGTGGGCCTAGACAACCAGCCTTACAGTAACTAAGTATAAGCTAACAAGTGGCAGCTCAGGTGGTGGACTTGGGTTATGGTTGTATTAAATTGCTGGCCTTTTATCTGAAAGGCCTCCATGTAATACTAGAGATGAGCGAACCTCGAGCATGCTCAAGTCAATCCAAAACCGAACTTTCGGCATTTGATTAGCGGTGGCTGCTGAAGTTGGATAAAGCCCTAAGGCTATGTGGAAATCATGGATATAGTCATTGGCTGTATCCATGTTTTCCAGACAACCTTAGAGCTTTATCCAAGTTCAGCAGCCCCCGCTAATCAAATGCCGATCGTTCGGGTTCGGATCGACTCGAACCCGAACCAGGTTTGCTCATCTCTATGTAATACTACAATCTACCAAACTATGAGTACAGAGAGTCAATCTCACCCTGACAAAGTTACGGGGGTCACAGGAGTCTTGGGGATTTCTTTAAGTTTGGGCACCAAGTTTGGGACTGAGGATGCAAGCTCAGGGTACCCAAGCCATCAAGAAGGCCAGTGGTGCCTCCTTTAGTTGACATGATTGTCATTGGAGTCATAATGGACTCTTGTCTTCTTTCAACCTTATTAACTATGTTACTATATGTCCATTGTCTTTCTACTCTTTTTTTCTATTCCTAACAATGATGGAATATTTTTGGAATCCTACTGCAGCTTCTGCCAAACATGTATTGTATTGCCCCATCAATACTTTAGTCATGAAATATTAACAAAGAGTAGAAAGCTCGGATTACTTGTAGTGAAATGTTCCAGTGACCCCATTTACAGAGACAACAGAAGGGGACATTCACTTAGATGGCATTTTTTCAAAAGCTAACATGAGGTGCATAGGCAGTTACCAGATGATGCTAATCAATAGGGAGCTCTGGTGGCAGCACTTAGCATTGACGTTCTTGTTACAATCAATGGTCCCTTATAGTATTGGGCTCTTAAATTCTTTATTCTTTTACTGAGATAAAAAAAGTTGTTTAGATATTCTTCTTTATAGATCAAACTAAAAGATCAGACCAAAAAGAAGACGGGCTGCTAGTTTCTAAAGTGTTGTTTCAGTCAACTGGTAAAAGTTAGATTTATGCTGGGTATACAGCATATGTCTGGTCAGTACAGGAGCAGGGACTCCTGTTATTTAGAGGAGTCCCTGGTCCTGTACTAGAATTGTCACAGCAAATCAAAAAATTTTGATTTATAACGACCCTAAATTTTTTAAAAATTTTGCACTGAATCCGATTTGTTCTGAATTAATTTTTTGGTCTGTATTAATGGTCTGGGTGATTTTGATGGGTATATCTTTTGTTGTGCTGTATTTGATAGCAGGCTCAGTTGTTCTCCAATAAGCTGGTCTTATAGGTTGTTTCTACCCCTCTGTATAATAATATGGTTTGAATTGGGAAAAATGCTAATGATTGACTGCTGATACTTGTTCAATGCTTTAACGTCCTAGAAGAGTCACCCTTTTTAGTCTATTAATGAATTAGTCTCAGGATATTATAGATTACGGGTCACTTGTTGCTCCACGTTCTTTTCTGGGTTGTCTTGTTGGATGTCCATGTGGTTCTGTGCTTGCGGTTTTGTCGCTGTTTGGCTCTATTTCCATTCCTATTAATCTGTTATTTGCGGTTTTTCATTTATTTTAGGTATATTCTTATGTTAAAGGATGACAATATTGATGGCTTATGCTCTGTGTGGCTCCTGCAGGCCACAAGAGTCACGGCAAAACGGTGAAGGTGCCAAAAGTCAGCCCTAACCTATGAAGTATTGGAGGACTATCTTTATGTGTTCTTAGAGAATCCCATCCCTTTAAAGTGATACTGGCGGGGCTTCACGACCGATGTGCCACTTTGCCACTCCCACATCAGTGCCGTCGACCCCACTCCTTTGTGATGTCATTGATGTCTAGGCCCCAGCCCCTCTAGGTCGTGCCATTTCAATGGCCTAGACGCCGATGATGTCTTGGAGGGGTGGGGCCTATGGCGCCGATGTGGGCAGGGCTAAGTGGCACAGCGGTAGTGAAGCCCCGTCCAAGGTATGAGAACTGCAGAATTTAGGCTTTACAGCTGTATACAGAAGTCCTCATCCAGAAAGGGGGTGACAGTGTCACTTTAATTACTTTGCAGGTTTTGTCACCAAGATTTCTTGACGTTCTTCTTAGAATTGCACAATATCTCCAGCTGAGACAGATGGTCCCTGAGTGACTCGGCTGAAGGGTGTGAAGCGCTGGGACATGAAGCAGCAGGGGTGTCTCTGGTAATTGTCTCTGTAGAAGTATCTGTATTGCCGGCCTTAGCGTTGTTGGAGTTTTTTTTTGTTCATTATAAGTTTGGCCCTGGTCTCTAATATAATGAAACGTTTGTTCAGTTTCTTCTAAATTGTCGTCATTACCTTCTATTACATGGTGCTGTTATTTTATAGATTTATAGGATGTGTGATGTTACTTTCTATGTCTTTTATTCTGCTCAGTTGACTTATTGATGCCACCTGTTATTAGTTATAATAGTGCTCGACAGTGTGCCAGGAAGATGGATCCTGGAAATCTTCTAATACATTTGATTTTCTCAGGTCTTGTTCTTTAGAAGTCAAGTTCGCCAAAAGGGTTTCTTGGTTTTGTCTAACTGGGCATAACTTCTGGAGAGTGTGATCTCCAAGGTATCCGCTCCCCTGCTGTCCGAGGCTTGTGACCAGAGCTTTTATGGACATTTGCTTTGTTCTGACTTTCTTTTTCTAAATTTGGATTGTCTGCTTTATAAGGATATCTTGTTTTTGTTAAGTTTGCTCACTAGTAGGAATCTATCTATCTATCTGTTGCAGTGAAATGATAGAATCCAGGGATTTAATCAAATTGCGGGAAATGATGGAATGACCGCGCCATTCCATCATTTCCATAGGGATTTAGTTAAATCACTGACTCCTTTTAGGGAAAAGACGGAATGAACAATTAAGGAGTCGTCCGGCTCTATGTTTGGCGTTGGAGGTGGACTGGGGAGCGGAGCGGCACACTTCCCGGCTGACATTTGGCGGCGGGGGGAAATTCCCGGCAGGCATACGGTGGCGGAGGCAGACAGGGGGAGTAGAGCGGCACGCCTCCCCGGCAGGCATATGGCGGTGGGGCGGACAGGACCGGAGGCAGACAGGAAGCAGAGCAGCACACCTCCTGGCAGGCATACAGCATTGGGGCAGACGGGGAGCAGAGCGGTCGGGCGGGGGGAGCGGGGGGCACGTCGCAAGGTGGGGCAGACAGGACTGGTGACGGATGGTTAGCGGAGCAGCCGGGGGAGCAGGAGGCACATAGCAAGGGAAACAAGCGGAACGGGGAGCAGAGAGGCGGCAGAGGCGGACAGGGAGCAGAGCGGACAGGCCAACAAAGAGGCGATAAGGTAAGCGAATTATATGTCGCATGAGAAAATGATAGAGTTCATTCCATCATTTCCCTGAAAGGGGTCAGTGATTTGGTCAATTCCATCATTTCCCAGGATTTTATCAAATCCCTTAGTGATTTGATAAAATCCCTGATTCTATCATTTCACTGCAACATATCTATCTCTCTATCTATCTACCTCCCTGCACCCTCCCTGGTTGTCCTGTTGCAGCCTAGCTCATGTTAGTTATAAATATAGCTAGCTAGTAGAGATGAGCGAACCGGGTTCGGGTTCGAGTCGATCCGGTATTTGATTAGCTGGGGCTGCTGAACTTGGATAAAGCTCTAAGATTGTCTGGAAAACATGGATACAGCCAATGACTATATCCATGTTTTCCACATAGCCTTAGGGCTTTATCCAACTTCAGCAGCCACCGCTAATCAAATGCCAAAAGTTTGGGTTCGGATCGACTCGAGCATGCTCCAGGTTCGCTCATCTCTACTAGCTAAACATTTCTTGTCCTTTGTGTAATGTCCTATTAGATCTTTATGTTTGATATTGTGTGTTTGATATTGTGATAATATTTATGCTACAACGATAAATTGGCCCGAGATAAACGTACTTGTTTAACTAAAACCGTATGGACCTTCCGAAAAGTAGATGGTGCTTAAAGGTGAAGTCCAAGCTAAGATTTTTTTTCCAAAAGAGCCTGGGAGGAGGTCGCTGGTTCCCACTCAGACCAGAAAGCGGCTGGGGGATCGGCAACCAGAGCGGAGGACAGCGGACTCCATTGCTGGAGCTAGGAGGTAGGCAAATGTTGTTATGTTCAGCCACCTCCACCCAGGTTTTTTTGAAAAAAACAATCAGAGCCCAGACTTCTCCTTTAATCCTTTCCTAGACTCTCTTCAGGAGAAAGGTTAGAAGATAAATGCAAGAGAGTAAGAAGTGAGGAGATAGAGAGTGTCTATGGCACAGGTGTCAAACTCATGGCCCTTCAGCTGTTACAAAACTACAATTCCCGTCTACTTTGGCTGTCCAGACATGATGGAAATTGTTGAAGGGCTGTAAGTTGGACTACGAGGAAAAAGAGGAGATGTTGGACAAGAAGCTCACATCTCTAGATCTGCACCCCACAGTTGGGAATTGCACTATATTAAGACCACTGACTGAAGGCCAGTGAGAGAAAATGGATTTATTAGAGAATTTGTGTGCATCTGTTTTTATCTGTTTTTTCATTGACTCCCGTTGAATCTTTTTTTTTTCTTTTTTTTTTTTTATTTAATTCACAAAAATGTGGTCGCTAAAAAGACAGGTGTGTTTTTGTCCATTTTGTGATTTTTTTTTTATAATGGAAGTTAATGGGGGAAAAAAAATGGATCAATAGGATGCACACAAATACATTCTGTTTTTCATCTGTTTTTGTAATGAGATGGTGAAAAAAAAAAAACGGACTGCAGAAACGCAGTGTAAACCCAACCTAATACAAGTTTTCTGGCCTATTAACCAACACCAGAAATCTATCTATAAAATTAAAACAAATGAAAATTGCTTCATCATCCCTGTAATAAAATCCCTGGAGCGTTTCCCAAATTCTGAACGAGTTGTTTATAATAGTCTCTGATTTCAAGGCCACCGTTCCGGCCCAAAGACCATTCATGTCACCGTCTCAGCGCCTGTCACTTGCGGTTCCGTCCTGCGCATCAGATCCTCACAAAGTGAAGGTGCTCAGTGGAAACCAGTCTAAAGCGTTTAATCTATTATTAATCACTTAGCAGAGGAATGATAGGACTCGAGGGAGCCAGCGATATAAATATTTATGACCTTGTTAGCAAATGCTTTTTAAAGAGACAGCGGGAAGATACTTTGTGTTTATATTGCATGTCACTGTGCATAGACTTCATGTCATGTCACGGATCAGGGATGTTGTAAAGTGCTGCCGTTCATCATAGATGTCAGGATCTCTAGCATCTGCTCATCTGGAGGGAGAAGTCAACAGAGATGTCGAGGGTTATGGAGATATGGACACATTATATTATCGAGGCGGCGGCTGCTGCTGTCACGGGCCATGAGATAACGTGGCGGAATTGTATACTATGTAGTGGAAACTTACTGCACTATATTTATTAAAAAAAATGTGAAAAATTGGATGTTAAAGGGAATGGACCAAAAGATCCTCTGGTCATGTATGAGCAGACCAATGGTATTAAATATCCATGGTAGGTGGGTAAAGTTACGATATTAAAAAAAAGTGTACTCACCTTCTGGCAATTCCCTGCTGGTGATTTTTCTGACAATGCCAGTCCCACTGCTCAGTGATTGGCTGACTAGGCACTTCCTGACAGGAGAGGAAGGTCTAAGCAGTGGGCCGGCACTGTTGGAAGAGCACTGGTGAGGGATCGGCAGTGCTTACCTGTTTGTTTGTTTTTTTAAGTAGTTTTTTTAATGTTTTAGTTCCACTTTGATCATTTGTAAACATAAAGGGGGGCATTTACGAAGAGTCCGCCCGAGCCGTACGCCAGGGAGAAGGGTGCTGATTTGCCCCTTCTCCCTTGCGTATGCCTCCTGTACGCCCCGCTCGCCCGATGGGCAGACTAGGGGAGCTTGGGAGGGCATGAAAAGGCGGGAGGAGGCGTGCTCGCAGGCAAAAATCATGCTCCAAATCTTCCAGCAGGTGTAGATTTAGTACGCCAGACGCAGATCTGGCGCCTAGCCAGATTCACTAAGAGGTGTGCGCCTCTTAGTGAATCCTGCCAGGGAAAAGGGGGCAGGGGCCTTATATAAGACCACCGTACTTGTATGCTTGTCTTCATAAATTCCCCCCCCCCCCCCCCCCAAACAACTCCTCTCTGGATCAACCTTAAAAAAAACTAAAATGTAAAAAAAAAAAAAAGTTTTTTTTTTTACTTTACAAAAAATGAAAATAATAGTTATAACTTTTTTTTTTTTTAGAGTACATTATCCACAATATATTTTATGTTAATTTTTTTAAGAGAATTTTAGATCATAAAATGTAAATCATTTTCAGTTCAGTTTTTATTTATTTATTTATTAATAAATAAATAAATATTTAGAGGTAGTTAGGCAGTGTTTTTTATGTACAGTGGTACCTTGAATAAAGAGCATAATTTAGTTTCAGGACTGCGCTTGTAATTCAAAACACTCTTAAACCAAAGCAAAACTTTCCATGAGAAATTACTGATATGCAGACAATTGGTTCCAAACCCCAAAAATAATGATTTTGTATTCTGAATAACAGGTAAAACAAATGAAACAAAGATTTAGAAACAGCAGAATATGTGATATTATAAGTTACTGTACAGTACAGCAATCAGCATGTGGAGTATAATGTATAGTAACTGCATAAACCTTAAAAAACAGCAGCAGTTTGTAGATACAGGATGGAACTGCAGATCCCCATAATGCAGTAATGCAGGCTGCTGTCAGAGGTCTGTGTGGTCACATGACAGCAATGGGGAAGGGTGTGTGTGTTCAATCAGGAAGTGAGAATCACAGAGTTTTGCAGGAGGACAGTGACAGAAACTTGGAATGGAGAGGATGGGAAACACAAGGGCTGACAGAGACCGCAGGGAGCATAAAGAAATGAGCAGGGCATATGTTGGCACAGAAATGCAGTTCTCTCTGTTCAGGGAGAAAGAGGTTACAGAGATTACCCCCCACAGTCCTGTCCCTGATGTAAGCCCCAGCCTGAAGTGCATCTGCTGTGATTTGGAAGGTGAGGGAGACTACCTGGGTCAGGCTACAGTGCTGTAGACCCTGCTATGCAGACCATGCCCCTCCCCCACTCCCCCCCCCACCCAGTACAGGGAGCTCTTAAACCAAAGCAATGCTCTTAAACCAAGTTACTATTTTGAAAAACTGTGAGCTCTTCTCAATCCAAGTTACTCTTAAACTGAGGTACCACTGTATATCTAAACATGCATTAATTAAAGGGGTATTCTAAGTTGTAAGAAAATTGCAAGATAATGTGATAGTACTGCCTGAAACCATAAAGTCAACATATCTTTACCTTCCTCACTCCAGCCACCACAGTTCTACTAGAGATTGTCCTGTCACACGGTGCTTCTTGTATTTGGGCTCAACGCATACTCCCCCACTCAGCCAATCAGTGACTGCGGAGGGACACAGCTGCAGCCATTTATTGGCCCTGATGCACAAGACAACTTCAAATGGAAGACGTACTGGGTGACAGGACTGGCTATGGTAAAACAGCAGCAACTGGAGTACCAACACATTTTTTTTTTTAACTCATACTTCTCCTTTAATTATTATCCAAAAATTCTTCACTACAATATTATTATTGGTATTATTATTGTTTTTTCATTATTGGGATGTAGAATATGTTGCTACTATATAAATAAATTAGTAATAGTAGTATATTATTATTATTATTATTCGCTATCTGCATTTTCCCCCTGTTCATATGATGCTTTTTTTTTTTTTTTTTAAAGAAAGAACCAAAGCTATTTGTTTTTTATTTCCCTACATGTAACATCCCACATAAGGCATTGTGTTATACTGCACTATGATAAGACATATCGCTGTTTGCAATAACACACTGTACCCTGTGTAAGTACAGTTTAAGGGATTTTCCAGCCTCAGAAAAACATGGTTGCTTTGTTCCAGAAACAGTGCCACTCCTGTGCTTAGTTTAGGTGTAGGGTTTGGCAGCTTAATTCCATTGGAGGGAATGGACATGAGTTGTAATACCGCACACCACCTGGGGACAGGGGTGGCACTGTTTTTCAAAGAAAGTAACTGTGCTTTTCAAATACTGGACAAGTCCTTTAAAGGTTAACCCCCTCCCACCGCTCCACAGTAAATTAACGTTGCTGCAACCTATGCCTGATGCTGTAGCGACATTAATTTATGATCCAGGATGATACAGGCGCAGGAGCTGCGCCTGTGTCATCCGCGGCAGGTGCCGGCTATCAGTCATAGCACGACCGCAGCATCTATAGGGCTCCTGACAGAAATTCTCCCTCTACAGAGAGAGAATTCTCTGCCGGTGTCCAGTAGAGATGAGCGAACCAGCCGGATTTCTGGTTCGTATGAATCAGAAATCTTGACGACTGACTCCCGCTGTCTGTTCCCTCTGTGTAGCGGGTGGATACTGTACATCGTAAGGAACGCCTGGAAAAATGGAATACAGCCATACCGCTCATCTCTAGTGTCCAGCGGGGCTCTGCGAGGTGATCACAGAGCCCCGATGGTAGCCATGGAAACCGGAAGCCTTAGGCTTCCGGTTTTCTGGCCATGGAGGCTGGCGGGGGGGGGGGGGGAGGCAGTATGCTCGGCCGTGAGCTCTGCCCCAAGCCCTCTCTCCCCTGCCGCTGTCACATGATTGTAACAGCGGTAGGGGACAGAGGAGAGGGGGCAGACACAGGGACATCAGCTTATGGGATCATTATGATCCCATAAGCTGATATCCTAAAACGACCTGGGCATTGAGGAATCAATAACCCCGGGTCGTGAAAGGGTTAATTCCTGCATTTATGTTTCTGTTAACCCTTGATGCGATACAGTCAATTGTAGTCACATGATTTTTACTAGCTGCCTTTATACATCTTTTTTTACCATTTTTACTCATGACTTAGGCTCAAAATGCATTGGAGTCTTTTACTTGTTACTTTGATGCTATGAATAAAGTTGGAATTGTATACCTACCAGGCATATTAGGCATGTCCATCTTTGATTCTGAATCTTCCTTCCGCCGAACTCCTCAACATGTTTCCCCTGTAGTACTATGATGAAGGTAGAATTACCTCTTCTACAAACTAAATATCTTTCCAGCAGTCCTGGAGATACTGGCAGAATTAAATCATGATCCCAAATTTTATCACACTCTTTTTTTTAAAAAAACATTTTTCAAAATCCTAGCAGATGGAATTACCCTTTAAGAACAAATGATGATAAAACGGTTAACTTTCATCTCGCAATAAGACGTCTTCTGCAGTGAAACGAAGTTGTAAAAACTACAGGCAAAATAGGTTAATTTGCTTAATTTGTCCAGGCAAATATCCAGCAGAAAGTAACTGCAGGCACCCGTGATAAGAATGGAGTCATTTTGTAATTGTTAATTGATAATATAAATTAAAACAATGATATTTGCCTGAGGAAGTCGGAATTAGCCAGGGCAAAGGGAGCGGTAAGGAAAGAGGGAGAAGATTGCAGTGAGAAAATGACTAATTCCCCGATGCGGCTATCGGGGAGGAAAAGAAAAGCAGCTTTGTTCTCTTCTTCAGAAAGGAGACAGAGGATGTGGCTCCATCCTGTTGAGTCTATGGGAACATAAAGAGAGAGGCAGCTTTGAACTTCGCAGTGTGGTGCGCCAGTTTAGTCGATAGCCAGGAGAATATATTTGTATATAATTTATTATCGCTATCTGTATTGACACATAAAGTACCAGATATAAATCCTGCGGAGATAAAGAACCGGATTTAAAAAAATACAAACTGATAGAAAGGTTATCTGATAAGCACAGACAATACAATGTCAATTTAAGACTATACAGTATGTGAAGGCCCCCACGCATAGATTACAGAACATCAGTCAGAACATCGCAGATCATATTTGTCTGTAAGGCATCTGGATGCAGCAGGAGCCCTCCCCCACTGTTCTATCGGCAATGTAAATTATAAGCTCCAAAACTACATAAAACCAACCCCCCTTCAGCTACCTACTAACCTATATAGTGGAAAGGATGAGGAGGTTATTAGCACCTGTGTTGTCATCTGTCTTACAGGGGAATCCGTCACCATGAAAATGATACCTAAGGTATCAGCATCATGTTACCGAGCAGGAGGAGATGAGCTGATTGATATATAGTTTTTCCAGGATAACTTATCATTTGTTCTTGTAAATCTCTGCTCATTATGGGCCAAGTGGTCAAGTGGGTGGTCAATTATTCATTAGAGCCGCCCACTTGACAATTTAGCCTAGAATTAGCTGAGGTTTATATGACTAAAGTTATTCAAGAACTTTTCCCACAAAGCTACACTACCATTTAAAAGTTTGGGGTCACCCAAACAATTTTGTGTTTTCCATGAAAAGTCACACTTATTCACCACCATACGTTGTGAAATGAATAGAAAATAGAGTCAAGACATTGACAAGGTTAGAAATAATGATTTGTATTTGAAATAACATTGTTTTTACATCACACTTTGCTTTCGTCAAAGAATCCACCTTTTGCAGCAATTCCAGCATTGCACACCTTTGGCATTCTAGCTATTAATCTGTTGGGGTAAGCTGGAGAAATTGCACCCCACAATTCTAGAAGCAGCTCCCACAAGTTGGATTGGTTGGATGGGCACTTCTGGCGTACCATACGGTCAAGCTGCTCCCACAACAGCTCAATGGGGTTCAGATGTGGTGACTGCGCTGGCCACTCCATTACCTATGATAGAATACCAGCTGCTGCTTCTGCTGTAAATAGTTCTTGCACAATTTGGAGGTGTGTTTAGGGTCATTGTCCTGTTGTAGGATGAAATTGGCTCCAATCAAGCGCTGTCCACTGGGTATGGCATGGCGGTGCAGAGTGATGGCCTTCCTTATTCAGAATCCCTTTTACCCTGTACAAATCTCCCACCTTACCAGCACCAACCCCAGACCATCACATTACCTCCACCATGTATAACAGATGGCGTCAGGCATTCTTCCAGCATCTTTTCATTTGTTCTGCGTCTCACAAACGTTCTTCTTTGTGATCCAAACACCTCAAACTTGGATTCATCCGTCCACAACACTTTTTTCCTCTGTCCAATGTCTGTGTTCTTTTGCCCATCTTAATCTTTTTCTTTTATTTGCCAGTCTCAGATATGGCTTTTTCTTTGCCACTCTGCCCTGAAGCCCAAAATCCCGCAGCCGCCTCTTCACTGTAGATGTTGACACTGGTGTTTTGCAGGTACTGTTTAATGAAGATGCCAGTTGGGGACCTGTGAGGCATCTGTTTCTCAAACTAGAGACTCTAATGTGCTTATCTTCTTGCTTAGTTGTGCAACGCGGCCTCCCACTTCTTTTTCTACTCTGGTTAGAGCCTGTTTGTGCTGTCCTCTGAAGGGAGTAGTACACACCGTTGTAGGATATCTTCACATGGAATAGCCTTCATTTCTAAACAAGAAAAGACTGTCGAGTTTCAGATGAAAGTTCTCTTTTTCTGGCCATTTTGAGCGTTTAATTGACCCCACAAATGTGATGCTCCAGAAACACAATCTGCTCAAAGGAAGGTCAGTTTTGTAGCTTCTGTAACGAGCTAGACTGTTTTCAGATATGTGAACATGATTGCACAAGGGTTTTCTAATCATCAATTAGCCTTCTGAACCAATGAGCAAACACATTGTACCATTAGAACACTGGAGTGATAGTTGCCGGAAATGGGCCTCTATACACCTATGTAGATATTGTACCAAAAACCAGACATTTGCAGCTAGAATAGTTATTTACCACATTAGCAATGTATAGAGTGTATTTGTTTAAAGTTAGGACTAGTTTAAAGTTATCTTCATTGAAAAGTACAGTGCTTTTTCTTCAAAAATAAGGACATTTCAATGTGACCCCAAACTTTTGAACGGTAGTGTATATATCAATCTGATCAGTTTCTCCTGCTCTGTATCATCCTATTTTATAAAAAACCTAATATGCTAATCAAGACCTTGACTGTCAACTGGACAGTTTCCATTGCTCAGCTGTCAATAGGGAGGAGCTACAGGTTTATGCCTAATTTAGAGTACTTTTAAACAACCTATTGACTGCAACGCCATAGACTTTCATCACTGCTACCAATGGGGCGTAAGAATGAGGATCTCTCTGTTGAGCGTAAGTAGGGGAGGCTGCCCAGTAGACTAAAATAAATGGTTAGGAAAAAAGAGTGGGCAAATTTGTGCCTCCAAATGGATAATAATAAATTTTAAAAAAATTATGATAGATAGATAGATAGATAGAAGATAGATAGATAGGAGATAGATAGATAGGAGATAGATAAATAGATAGATTAGATAGATAGATAGATAGATAGATAGATAGATAGATAGATAGATAGATAGATATACAGGGTGGTCCAAAAGTAGGTGGACAGTATGTGTAATAGGGTTATGAAGGGGGAGGCTTATCAAACATGATGTAAAGTGAAACTGGCTCAGTTGCCCCTAGCAACCAATCAGATTCCACCTTTCATTTTCCAAAGAGTCTGTGAGGAATGAAAAGTGGAATCTGATTGGTTGCTAGGGGCAACTGAGCCAATTTTAGTTTACACCATGTTTGATAAATCTCCCCCTTCATAACCCTAATAAATATATATATATATATATATATATATATATATATATATAACATTTTCTTTCTATATCGCTTTCTGATCTGTATGCTGTAAGTCTCTCCTTAGCTCTCCCATTTCCCAGCATCCTCTGCTGGTTAAGTGCCCAAAGCCAACTATTGATTTACAGTATAAGAGATGTAATCTTTGCACTTCCCAGAATGCAGCAGTATCTCTAATTTGGAGAATAAATATCACAGAATACAATGCTGTATAGCTGATATCATTACAGGTATTCAGCTAAGTGGCTAATAGAAGCCTGGCAACATGCAGCTGACTAGTTCAAAGTGGTAACCAGCGGCATTCTAAATGTAGCTTTAAGCCAAAAACCCACAAAATTTAAGAATTTTTACATTAGAAAAGGTGCTTTTTTTTTAGCCCCATGTGGATACACCAGGAAGAAGTATAAATCCCCCCTTTATATTTCTTATCCCTCTTGAATCAACTTCTAGCTTTGGCTGAAAAAATTATATACTTCAGAAAATCTGCAGCTTTTCTGCAACGTGTCCTCATCCTTAGCTGTGCAGACATCGGAAGCCTCTAGCTGACTAGCTGACAGTACCAGATTATGCAAGGACACACCCCATTGACAAATGCATTGTTAACACCCAGTTGTCAATTTATTCATTTATTCAGTAGGGCACATCAAGTTAAATATCTAGGGTAAATTCACATGGGCGGATCCGCCGGGAGTCTCACGCACGAAATCCACAGCTAATCCGCAATACACAAATTAATAAGAAGAAGAATAATACGTGTATTGCGGATTAGCTGCGGATTAGCTGCGGATTTCGTGTATGAGACTCCCGGCGGATCCGCCCGTGTGAATTTACCCTTATGCAAATTAAATTACCAAACTTGTCTCCTTCTGATATGCTGCTCTCTTCCCTACCTTCTTGACAATTTGTTGTCTAGGTTAATAACCATCACTCTACTCTTAAAGCAGTGGTCTTGTAAGTATATAGCTATAATACTGTATATATATATATATATATATATATATATATATATATATATATATATTACATATTTATCTCCCAGTTGCCCCTAGCAACCAATCAGATTCCACCTTTCATTCCTCACAGACTCTTTGGAAAATGAAAGGTGGAATCTGATTGGTTGCTAGGGGCAACTGAGCCAGTTTCACTTTACACCATGTTGGATAAATCTCCCCCTATATGTCTACATTATGAAAAAATATGCACAACCAGACCAATGCTTTTAGAGCAGAGTGGCGGTCAGTAGCCTAGACAGTAAGGGACAATAGGGGAAAAAGAGTAGAGGAGAAGACATAAATGTATTTGCAGAAATATTTAAAGGTGTATTCTAATCTCAGCTAATATAGTTATACCTGTAGGGCTTGTCAAGTTAAATATTTTTGCGAATATCCTTTACCTCATATGTTGCTCTTACAGATCATTGTCTAGGTGACCGAACACCATTCTGCTCTAAAAGCAGTGGTCTGGCTGGTGCATATATATAGGTATAATGTATAGAGACATAGGAGGACATGTATTAAGACCAACTTTTTTAGCACCAGTCTCTAGAGAGTCTAGGCATAATGACTCTACATAAATCCTGTGCGCACCGTGCCACCGGAGCCCCTGTTACCATGGAGACACATAGGTCTGCATGGTAGCTGTAGATAAGAATTAGAAGAGTTTAAATTAAAGAGAAACTATCAGCAGGTATAAATGTAATCCTGTGGCTGTCTGGAGCACTGATCCGACCCTGACTGGCCCAACCCTCTTAATGATTATCAATGGTGTGGGCCATCTAGAGGTTAATTGGATTGGCGCTCTGGGTTAGGGGCAGTCCTCTAAATGGCACCAACTGAATATAATATTTTATCAAAACTGCACAGAAACAGCACCAAGGATGAAGGTAAGAGACATACCTTCCTCCTCGGCGCCCCGTGCGCAATAAGGAGCTATCAGCAGGTTAGATTCCTTTAACCTGCTGATAGATCCCCATTTAGGGTATGTGCACACTTCAGAAAAATGACGGAAAATGTGTTGTGGAATCCGCCGCTCACGCCCGCTTGTTCATTCTTTGGACAGACGACGGAATCCACCTGTGCATAGAACGGAGTCTATGACATGGGCTGAGACGAGCGCACCGCAGTCCGCAAGCAAGCACGAGCGTCGGATTCCGCAACGGATTTTCTGTCTATTTTCCAAAGTGTGCACATACCCTGAAGCTATTGCAAAGTTATTTCAGCCTTCAGGTTACATACATTTGAGCAACAATGGAAACCAGACCACTGCTTTTAGAGCAAAGTGGTGGTCGGTGACCTAGAGAATGAGACAGGAGAGGAGAAGGAGACAAGTTCTATAAATGAATATAGTTGCAATTTTTTTTTGTCTTGACGAGTCCTACAAGTATAATTATATTAGTTAAGATGGGAATACCCGTTTAAAAGAGGTGGCCAGCCAAAAACTTTTTTTTTTTTCAAATCAACTGGCGTCAAAGTTATATAGATTTGTAATTTACTTCTATTAAAAAATCTCAAGTCTTCCCATACTTATTAGCTGCTGTATGTCCTGCAGGAAATGTTTTATTTTCAATTTGACACAGTGCTCTCTGCTGACATCTCTGGCCGAGACAGGAACTTTGTCTCGGTTTTCTATGAATCCCCATAGAAAACCTCTCCTGCTCTTGACAGTTCCAGTCTCGGCCAGAGGTGGCAGCAGAGAGCACTGTGTCAGACTGAAAATAAAACATTTCCTGCAGGACATACAGCAGCTAATAAATATGGGAAGACTTGAGATATTTTTAATAGTAGTAAATTACAAATCTATATAACTTTCTGATATCGGCTGATTTGAAAGAAAAAGTTTTTTCGCTGGACAACCCCTTTAAGACAGAACGCTGCATGCCATTCCAGGGTTCATGTATATATAATTGCTTATCTAAACATTTTGTTATCAGTGTATTTTATCTCACCTGGCTTTTTTTTTTTGTTGTTGTTTTTTTAGCACTGCAGGAAAGGTGTTTTTTTTTTTTTTTTTCTTTACTTTTCCCTCTCATTGATCTACAAAGGTGCGAATGTTGTGAACTGACTTGTGAATGAGGCAGGTAAGGGGGGAAGAATGTTTGATATGTGGTGGGCACCGGCATCTTCCAGCCGTGATTTGCATTAGATTACTCCATAAGTAGTGGAGCAGGGCGCAAGGGCAAAGGAGCCAAGAACAAAGATGATCAAAGTATCTGTGAAGTGTACACCGGTACCAATACCATGCAGAATTCTGACATTGTCTTAATGATAACCCTCCCTCAATGTCACAGCGGAGGAGAGGGATTACGTGTGCCGCCGAACTGTTGTTTTTAGGAGGGTTGAAAGAGTGTTGGAATGATTCTTTGTGACCTGCAGAGAGGAGCTTGAACACTACATCAAAAGGCATCAAACAGCGGAAGAAAAAAAAAAATCAGGCCTCAAACTGTCTTTGTAAAATTACCATCCTTTCAATCTTTCAGCCGAGGCTTTGATACCCTTCCAAGTTGTAAGTAGATCTCATTCCCCCTCCTATGACGGGTGAAGGAATGCAACCATATCATTAGATTGCACTTAGCTTTACTTAGACAACTTGCTGACAATATGCCTTAAGGTGCATTGCGGGCCCTTTCCCACTGCTGATACATTCATATCAATGAGAGGAATGTTAAATAGCATGTTAAGCAGTGTTTGACATCAATAGGTATCAAAATGTCTACATGAAGGGGTAGCAGGGCTGCGACACCGCTCGGCGTATCATCGGGATTGATGATATACATCAGACGTCAAGGAGCTTCCTGTTATGAAGACATTAACGTTCATATGATATAGGTGTCCTCATCTGGTTTCCATGGTGGATTTATGACAACATTAGTGATGAGCGAATAGTGAAATATTCGATTATTCGATATTTGTACGAATATCTCACGAATATTCGAATGTTCAATTGAATATTCGATCCCATTAAAGTCAATGGGAACAAGTATTCGATTATTGAAAAACATCTATTCGACCACTTGGAGGCAACAACCGGAAGCTGGGGGATTTGAACGCTTATCGAATATTTATCGAATATTCGGCGAACTATCCGTTAATATTCGATAGATCGAATACCTTACTATTCGATCGACTATCTATTCGATCGAACAGTATTCGCTCATCACTAGACGACATCTTGCTGTGTATAAGAAACTATTTCGGCATGGGGGGTTACATACAATATAGGGAAGTTTTTGACTGAGATGATTATATATTGTCAAAGGATGACAATGACATTGAGTTAGGAGAAGGATGAAAAAAGTTTAACCACCACATTTTATAGCTCCCGGAATATATGGGGTTAAGAGAATGTCTACCTTTAAAATTTTTAAGCATTTCCATGGTAACAGACTACAAACACGTCCTATGTAGTCTGATATTGCTATCCATTTAAAACCTACTTATTGTAACCAACCAAAGGCTAGTAAGTAGGGATGGTCCGAACCCTCCGAGGTTCAGGTTCATATGAACCCGAACGCTCGGCATCAGATTCCCGCTGTCTGCCCGCTCCGTGGAGCAGGTGGATCCAGCGGGAGGACCACCTGGAAAACTGGGATACAGCCTATGGCTATTGCTGTATCCCAGTTTTCCAGGTGGTCCTCCCGCTGGATCCGCTGGAGCGGGCAGACAGCGGGAATCATTACCGAGAGTTCGGGTTCGTATGAACCTGAACCGAACTTGGTTCGGACCATCCCTACTAGTAAGACATAGGGGACAAATGGGAAAGTGACTGAAGAATCAGACTACACAGGGTCTGTTTGTAGTCTGTTACCATAGAGACACATAGGACCAAGCCAAGCATGTATATGAGTGTGGGGGGGGGGGGGTTGAGAGAAATAGCTGTGAGCCAATTAAGCATTCAACCGACATGTCAAAGTAAATGACCAGCTTTATACTGAGTAGGTTAGTAAACATATAGGATAGATAGAAGAAAGTAAGGCTGCAGGATCTGACTACATAGGGTTTATCTGTAGTCTGTTACCATGGAGATGCGTAGGTCTGTATGGTAGCTGTAGACAAGAATTAGAAGATTTTAAATTAAAGGGGTTGTCCAGAAAAAAAAAATTCTTTCAAATGAACTGGTGTCAGAAAGTTATATAGATTTGTAATTTACTTCTATTTAAAAATCTCAAGTCTCCCCATACTTATAAACTGTTGTATGTCCTGCAGGAAGTGTTGTTTATTTACATTCAGAAACAGTGTTCTCTGCTGACATCTCTGGCTGAGTCAGGAACTGTCCAGAGCAGCAGCAAATCCCCATAGAAAACCTCTCCTGCTCTGGACAGTTCCTGACTCCACCAGAGATGTCAGCAGAGAGCACTGTGTCTGAATGTAAATAAACAACATTTCCTGCAGGACATATAGTAGCTTATATGTATGGGAAGACTTGAGATTTTTAAATAGAAGTAAATTACAAATCTTTATAACTTTGTGACAACGGGTGATTTGAAAGAAAAAAAAAATTCGCTGGACAACCCCTTTAAGGCTATGAAAATCAGCTTTCATGTTACATACATTGGAGAAGCAAAGAAAGTAATTGTGAAACTGTAATGACTAAATGAGCTTACTGCTTATATATGGTACCAGATAAAGTCTGAAGGCATAGATATGGCATCAGAACCAAGCCTGCAGCAGTTAAAAATTTTTGCCAAGCTCTACTACTCTACTCTACTATCCGTTTCATAAGAAAGGGATGGAAACAGCTTTTCTTCTCAAGGAAAAGGAACTGACTTTCAAGCACCATCTATAGGTGACTACCGTGAAAGTCATTTTCAGACTTCATTAAGGACTTTGAAAAAGTAATCGTCATCTGAAACCAGAACATTGCAGGGCCCTTGTTACTATGACCTGAAGGATTGGTAATAAGAAATTAACTTTTTGGAAAAATATTGTGGGATTAATCAATGATGGTTTAACCTTAGGATAAGATATGAATGTGGGATCAGTGTTGGTCCCAGAGACCCCTAACCACTTCAATATTAGTGGTTGACTCTAAGCAGAAGTCATCAGTGGATCACTATAGTATAGAATACTGGAAAACCACTTTAAGGCAGCTTTACTCAAGCCTAAGATGGTCACCTTCTTGTATCCATCACAAATCCCTATCATACTGTCAGTTTGGGTCATGTTATAGTGACGTGTCAAAAGAGTTTAACACACCTCTCTCCCCATTTTGTGCCTATGGGTGCAAGACAGTCCCATAGATTTACTGTGTCGTAACACACAGGGCCAGGAGAGAATGTATTGAGCGCTGACTTTTCCCTGATCGGTTATTTCTGAACATGCAGAGTCCAACCCATACATACTTAGTTGTTAATATTTCTAATGATATAAGTGGTCTTTTAATATAAACATTTAAAGGTGGCCTTACACCTTCAGTAACTGTCTATCTCTCCTGTCCTCCCCATACTCAGGAATGTTTGGCATCGCCAATCGATTCTGTGCTCTCTATGGGGAGCAGATTGTTAAGCCACCGCCAGACTTCTCTCTGTGAGAACAAAGGGGTCGGGCAGTGTTTTTTTCACCATGCCTAACCCCTATATCCACCGACATCATCTGTCATTTAGCACCTTACACCATGAGTGACGGTTTCAGCCCACAAAACTATAAAATGTATGGGCACTTTGGGGTGGCAAAAAGCAGATTTGGCAAAGGAAAGTGATAGAGAGAGATTTATCAAACATGGTGTAACGTGAAACTGGCTCAGTTGCCCCTAGCAACCAATCAGATTCCACCTTTCATTCTCCAAAGAGTCTGTGAGGAATGAAAGGTGGAATCTGATTGGTTGCTAGGGGCAACTGAGCCAGTTTCACTTTACACCATGTTTGATAAATCTCCCCCATAGACTAGAGAAATACTGGTTGTGAATTTGAGAATGAAACATATCACCAATGACCTTTTGGACATTTTCAAAAGGATTTACATTCCTTGTCAGAATTTCTAGTTGATATTATATTTTATACTATCCTGCTGAGGAACAGGAAAATATATGATGCTGCCCTTAAAATTCTGTACCATCTATTATTTTTGTAAAACTTTTTTCCCTAAATTTAAAGGGCTACACTTGCAAAAAAAAAAAAAAAACTGGTGCCAGAAAGCTATATAGGTTGGTAATTTACTTCAGTTTAAAAAAACTCACGTCTTCCACTACTTATCAGCTGCTGTATGTCCTGCAGGAAGTGGTGTATTCTTTCCAGTGTGACAAAGTTCTCTCTGCTGCCACCTCTGTCCATGTCAGGAACTGTCCAGAGCAGTAGGAAATCCGCATAGAAAATCGTTCCTGCTTTGAAAGGTAGGTGGCAGCAGAGAGCACTGTGTCAGACTGTAAAAAAATATACCACTTCCTGCAAGACATACAGCAGTTGACAAGTACTGGAAGATAAGATTTAAAAAATATATATATATATATAACTTTCTGTGAGAGTGCCCCTTTAACTATAGCTGCTTGTCTCAATACACATGAAACGTTAAGGAAGGACACATCTATATTTGAAAACCTCAACGGCATTCCACCAGTTCGCAATGTCAACAATTCACAACACCCTCAATAAAACTGGACAATAATAATTTTTTTTTTTTATTAATAACAAAAAACATGCATGTGAAGAATAAAAAAAAAAAGTAATGCCAGGTCATCTGCGGTATAGTACTGTATGTATTCACATCTTCTGTGTAGTCAGAACTGTCATTGTAATGTTGAAGACAAATGAAAGCCATTAAGCTTTGGTCAGTAGGGACAAAAACATTACTTTTGAAGTGGCGGTCTATGAGTCATTTATATATATTTTAAACCCATCTCGGTTATCAAAGAGATGGATGGTTACACAATAAAAGCTAAAATCGGGATTAATTGCTTTTCAGATCTGGTAGTATTTGTTTTATTGTATCTACATGGCTGAATACTTTCTATTTCTGTCATTTCAAAAAGAAAAAAAAATATCAGCGTGTGAGTTAATCATCAGAAAATAATAGCAAAAAAAGGCTTAAAAAAGGACAAAAATATAATAGGACAATAAATCTAGAAAATGTATGACTGCAAATTTATTGGTCTACCATCTTGTGGACAAGCACCCTTCTCCTGTCTACATTTTTGCGTCTGCCCCTTCTAAAGATTCAGGCCTCTTATTGCTGATAAAGTGGTGGAGGAGAATTTTATTTTATTTTTTTTCAAATTTATAAAAAAAATCTAAAAAAAATGATATGTATGAAATACTGTGCAGTGTTGGATTTCTCGGCGTAAAAATAAAAAAGAAAGTCATACTCACCTACCCTAATCCCCTGCAGCTGCCGTTTGGATGGTTTCTGATCTTCGCTGCTCACTGACGCTTCCTGATTTCTGTTATGTTAACCTTATATGCCCAATCAGTCAGGTGGGATACTGCTGTAAGTAGTTGAAACCAGAAGCATTGGAATGAGAGCGGCAGGGGATCAGGGTAGTTGAGTATCACCCTTTACCACTTTACCAATTGTTAATATTTTGCTGAGGCTCTAGAACCCCTTTAATGAAAGCAAAACCCACCAATTTTGGGTCCAAGTCACCATATATAGTATATAGTGGTGTCCTGGCTCTCAACATGCTCAAATGTGCATTGTCATGTTAAATAAAAAAAAAAAATTGACACAGCACTGGGAAATGTCAAAAGTTTCGATAAGTCAGGGTCTCATGGATAAGACTTCCACAAATCCATGTGTGCGTGTGGATATGGGTTGAGAAATATAGCTGTTAGACAAATGAACATTTAGCCAACAGCTATCTGAAGTACATGCCCAGCATTACACTCATTATGTTAGCAAACTTAATGGGAAGGTAGAAGGGGCTCAGACTACACAAGATATATTTGTAGTCTGTTGCCATGGAGAAGCATTGAAAATATATTCATTGTAAGCATTATGTTAAGCAAAACTGAAACAAATGTAGTATATGATGATTTCTACCTTGCTTATAACAAATACATAGTACATTATATACCAGACTTATGTACAGCTTATTGACCCCCGTTATCTCCTCTCAGTTTGTTCACAGTTCGCCAAGGGAGTGTATGCCATATTTGGATTCTATGATCGGAAGACGGTCAACATGCTGACATCATTCTGCGGTGCTCTCCACGTTTGCTTTATCACCCCCAGCTTCCCCGTAGCCACATCCAACCAGTTTGTTCTACAGCTCAGACCGGAACTTCAGGATGCTCTTATTAGTGTTATAGAATATTACAAGTGGAAAAAGTTTGTATACATCTACGACGCGGACCGAGGTAAGATGTGCCTGGTTTAGAGTCTGACATATAGTAAGATAATAATCATTAGAGGAATAAAAGATCCAATAGACTTAGTATATAATAGAATATAGAGTATATAGTAGCTGGCATATAAGCAATTTATATGTATATAAAAAATGTACTCCAAGATATATTTATAGGAATAATATGACTATAACTCAATCAAGTTATATGATGTTCATATGTTCTACCATAAGTTCCCTTTGCATACTCTTGTTCTGGCTTTTATAGACAGCACAGCAACAGTAAGCACTTACCTGCTGCTGCTCAGATGAAAAGGAAGCCTTGATTTACCTTTTCATAGACAATGCAGATTATTTGGAGAATGGAGAAAGCCTAAGGTTGCATGTTACACAGCCCATAGGGGGTCTTTCCTTCTCCTTCTCTGTTTAGCACATGCTCAGCCCAATCCCTGGTCTTCCTGTCACTAAAGACAGATTTCCCCTAACAACAGGCAGTGGACAGCAGATGACACGGAAGGGAGACATCTAGTGGCCAAGACATTAGGGGGTTTTTTCCTGGTTACACTAAGCACTTACCTGCTGCTTCTCAGATGAAAAGGAAGCCTTGGTTTACCTTTCATGGACAACACAGATCATCTGGAGGATGAAGAAAGCCTAAGCTTGCATGTTACACAGCCCATAGGGACTCTTTCCTTCTCCTTCTTTCTTTACACATGCTCAGCCCAATACTCACATCCTGTGTTCTACCCTGGTCTTCCTGTCACTAGAGACAGATTTTCCCTAACAACAGACAGTGTTGTGCAAAAGCTTTGGCTGTTTTTGGCTTCCCGACCACTTCCAGCAACCACAGTTAGCTGGGTGAGTGGTTTTGGAAGAAGAAGGTGCTTGATTTTAAGAAATGTGACCCGTATCTATGACACATTTGTGCACCAAATATATATCTATACTGTATGTATCTATATATATATATATATATATATATATATATATATATATATTTATATACTTTTTTATGGATATATACTGTGTATAGGGCGGCATAATGTGTTATCACTCTGAATGTAAAATCCCTAGTAATAATCCATCCTGCAGTGTTATAACCTTTATAAATGATCAATAATAAATGGCAAGGCTATATTTTGCTCAGACAGAACCCATCAGCCCACTTCTATTAGTATATGGCTACTTCACATCTTTTATGCCATGGCAGACAGAAAGTAAGCCCATATACATTAGCCATGATTTATAACCTGATCCCTTAGAATTCTTCTGTTTCCAGGTTTATCTGTCCTCCAGAAAGTATTGGACACAGCGGCAGAGAAAAACTGGCAAGTGACGGCAGTGAACATACTCACCACCACAGAGGAAGGCTACCGCCTGCTCTTCCAGGATCTAGACAAAAGCAAAGACCGCCAGGTTGTAATAGATTGCGAGTCGGAGCGGCTGAATGCAATCCTCACCCAGGTAGTGTTAACATTATCCACAACTGTGTCTGTGTTCTTCTAGTGAACATTTATGGAGCATTGGTTACCAATCTTGTTTTACTTGTCTATTCAGTTTACAACTAGTCCTTTTGTTGGGAAAAAGCTCAGCATGGTGGTTTAAAGGAGATGCCTGGTAACATTTTTTTTAAAAGCGAGGGTCAGGGGAGGAACATATACTATCATTACTCACCTGTCCCTGTTTCTCTCCAGCCGGATCGCTGTGCGGGCTCTGGGATCTGTTCTGAGCCAACGTCATGACACGATTCATGGACTGGCCGCTCAGGACACTGTGACTGGGACAGGACACTGATCCTGTCACTGATTGGCTGAGTTTGCAATCCATCACCTGGGTCGGCATTTTCCCCCTAATCGGGACGTCATCAGGACTCATCAGTAAAATGGGGGTCCCAGAGCCTGCGGCACGGGCACGTGGAGCAGTAAATAGTGTTTGATTATTATTCCCCCTGCCCCTACCGGCTGCCTTTTTTTTTTTTTTTAATGGCCGGACTCCTTGTTTAGTTGTTAGGACAATGGTTACCTTGCAGCACTGCGGTCCTGGGTTCAAATCTACCAAGGACAACAATGGCTTAGAATTTGTAGGTTCTCCCATTTTTATGTGGGGCTTCTTTTCATACTAATAAATGGGCCCACAGCAAGCGTTATTGTCATTTAAAAACTTAAAAGTTTAGATCGGCGGGGCTAGAGATGAGCGTAACTTGAGCATACTCGGGTCTGTCTGAAACCAAGCGTCCGGCATCTGGCTGTATTCATGTTTGCCAGGCAGCTTTGGGGCTGCATCCAACGTCAACATCTCCAGTACATCTCCAAGCATACTTGAGGTGCAGTTATCTCAAGTCGGGGCGGGTTCGCTACTGCTATTGATAGCAGGAGCTGGCATCTGCAATCAGAGTTAGCGCTCTACCGGGGGAAAGTAGAGTGTAAGCCTAATTGGTGAATGTATTGATGCAATATTCTACCTGGCGAGTAGAGATGAGCGGGTGCTCTCTCGTCATGCCTGTGATCCCGGCCCCATAGCTGCGATCCCGTGAATATGTGTCCAGGATATTCCAGGGAATTAATTTTGAAATCCCTAGAATATCCTGGCCGCATATTCCCGGGATCGCAACTATGCGGCCGGGATCACAGGCATGACGAGAGAGCGAACTGCTTTCGGACCAAAAGTCTTAACAGTTCGCTCATCTCTACTGCTGAGGTGGCCACAAGTTGCTGCCTCCAGGTGGGGAATGAATGGAAAGACGTACGCCCTCTTCTCTCCATTCATTTCTATAGCAGTTAGATAAACAGCTGAGCTCGGGAGCATCTCATAGGCTTATAAAACCCATATGAAATACCCCTCTAAATGAACACTGTCATAAAGAAAAAATCGGTCGGGGTCTCAGCAGATGGGCACAATCAGAACAATGAGTCGGAGGAAGCGTGCCGTAGCTTGCAGCAGTCTCCTGTTAATCAGCTCCTTAGAAGTCTATGGGGCTACGTGGATGGAGATGATTGACAGCAGGAAATTGCACCATGTGTCTTCCCATTCAAATTTGTGGGGATCTCAGCAGCTCCACCAATAAAAACGTTAGACATGTCCATCCAGAACTTTGGAGAATTGTTGGAAAGTACTGTTTTTCCTTACGGAGGCCCAGTAGGGAGGAAGCCTTGGGTGATGCATCCTGGGAAAAAAGTATGCAAATGACCTCTCCTCTAGACAGTATGTAACTCTTTTTAGAGCTTTGAAACATGACTAAAGATATCAGCCAATCCATGAACACCTATCAGTGCAGAATGGGGTTCTGGTTGCTTTTAGTTGAACCCTACAGTGTAATTAGGGGAAGTAAAACTGTGAAACAGCTGTCTACAAATTGGTGTCTCTAGTTTGGCTCATATCCCTAGTCATGTCTCAAGGCTTTTCAAAGGATCCAAAATTATCTCATAGGTTAGTTACCTATAGGGGGCACAAAAGAGACTGCTCTCTGAAGTACAGCTATTTTGCATATTTTTCCCAGAAAGCATTGCTGGTAACAGTAGTCTCTCCTCAAGGAGAATAGGTATTTTCCAAAAACTGATATATATATTACATATTTGTATGTGTTAGTTACATAACTTCCATCCCTGGTGTACGGCACATCTTGTACTTGCAGTATGTTCCCTTGTCATGTCTTTTTTTTTCTTGACCACACGTTCAGTTACGCAAGGCTCTAGAACGCCTACACCATTTTCCACAATGTGTTCAGTGAAGCTGTGATAGTAATTAACCAGATTTCTCTTCCTTGCAGATCATCAAGCTAGAAAAAAACATTGTCGGATATCATTATATTCTCGCAAACCTGGTAAGTGAAGTATAGGATTTTAGAGGAATTTGCAGAGGCGGGTTACACTGTTGGAGTTTGTTCTGTGCTGGGTCATTGTGCAAATGGAAGCATTGTTGATAAGCATGTGGTGAACGCATTAGTTCGCATGTGTTGCCAAAGGAACCAAGGAACAATGCCGTGCCGCAGCGCTCTGTGCATGTTAGCAGCTGCTATGTAATTGTAGGCTTTGTCATAGAAAACAAAATAACAAATATTTCCAATTTGTGCAGAATTTACAGTCGACAATGGACGTTTTCAATTCGTTTACTCGGGAGTGTAGCCACTGAATGACTCGGAACAATGGACGATCTTAAAGCATTTTAGAAAAAGTTATTCTATATAATAAGGTTGCGGTTACAAAGCCTAACAATAGATGCAAAAAGTCAAAAGACAATGCAGGATGATGATGCATTCTGAGGGCACTGTATATGTCCATATATAACTATACAGCGCTATCGGAAAGCTTTTAGATGTTCTATTATTATCCTACAGTGACTATATAATACCATTTTTGAATCGTTACACAACCCAACTAGGGCACATAGAGGTAATGGGGTATGGGGTAATATATGGAGCCACCAAGCAAGGAAATAGTTGCTCATTATTGGGATCCCAAAACTGGGAGTGTCCCCGAGTCACACCCCATTGTATTCAACTCATCTTTGTGCACCTGTTCCATGAAAAGAGGCTGAAGAACCCCTATAAGAAAAAAAAAGTTTTACAATAATTTTATCCAAATTCAGAGAACCCCTATACACATGACAAAAAGTTCTTTGGACCCATCAACAAATTTGGACGAATATCTAATCTGCATGGGGGAGGGGAGTAGAATTTCCCAAGACAATTTTTTGTTCTCCTGGATTCAAGGTGCCAACAAAGATGTCTGACTTCAATTTATTCCCCTTTAACCCTCACAAACATATCCTTGCTCAGCCTCATCGGGAATTGGAAGAAATGGATAACAGTCAATAAGTATTGAAAGTGTATGGTAACCATAATAAGTAGTTGCCCCACTAAACATGAGTTGGTACTAGTCTTTTGTGTATTGGATGGGCAAAGGTTCTGACCTAATAATAGAGATGAGTAAATCAGTTAGTTTCAATCCAATTTGACTCCAAATTTCCTAAAATCTGAGATTTGGTTCAGTGAATTAAAACATATAGGACTAGGGACTTCTGTCAAAGAAAAGAGTCCATTCCGCAGTCCACTGTGAAGTGTTTGTGTTGTCTTTAAGTTACATTTGCTGGGCATGGAGAATGTTCTGGGAACATGTACATTCACAATATTGACCTGCAAATATGACCTAAGCAGCAGGAGGTACATTGTATGCCTCAGGCTCTGGGTGGGGTTTGGCGAGGGCGGTCGGGGGTCAGAAGCTCTGGTGCTGTCAGATGCCTCAGGCTACAGGCGGCACACAACGAACGGAACGGAGAGTACTCTCATTGGTTCACATGTCCTCCCTCTCTACAATGGGCAGGGTTGGAAGAGCTAATGCTGCCCATTGAAGAGACGGAGGACACATGATCCCCGACACGGAGGGTGGGAGCCAGGAGCAGGGAGCAGAGTCAGAGTGGACTGAGTTTAGATGATTTTAGTCATTCAGAGGCCGTGGGTGCACTTAAAAAACAGCAAAATGGTGCAAAAGCCATAATAAGTTGATTTTACAAAGGGGGAGCACTATGGGTGGGCTCTTTATTAATGCAAAAAAATCTATATCTCTCATCAAAATTATTTAAAATGGCCAAGGTAATCCTGGACAAGGTAATCCTCATCTTTAATCTAATGTGTATGGGCACCTTTAGTGCAATATTGACCCTAAAGTATAATAGTCGATGCAGTGTCCTTCCAGAACATAATGATGAAAGTAAAAAAAAAAAATCCTATAACAAAGACATTAAAAGGGCTCTTAGAGCTATTATCACCAAATGGAAAGGACCGTGAACCGTGATTCTTCACATCCATATCAAAGCGTCCAGATCACGGCAGCAACTCTGGCAGCACATTCATAGTCTATGAACGTCTGTTCTTACACAATAACTGTGATTTTTTTTTTTCAGGGTTTCATGGACATTGAATTGCAGAAATTTAAAGAAGCAGGAGCCAACGTAACAGGTTTTCAACTAGTCAACTACACAGATGCCAGAGTGTCTCAGATCTTACAGCAGTGGAAAAACTACGATGGCCGAGAACAACCTCGTGTGGACTGGAAGAAACCAAAGGTAAGTTGTTTAGTAGGATTCTAAGTTTGTGAAGTTATGTATACTGGAATCTACAGCAGCCGTACCTCCTCCTCTTAGTGGTGGTTCATGTCTTCTTACTGCCCGACTTTCCATATAGTATTTTATATGGTGGTAACTCTAGAGGAACTTAGTCTAAGCTCCCACTGTCCATCGAAGGGAATAGGAAGAATTTATCCAATGACCCTTCTCCTCACGAATTACATAAGCAGCAATCTCTGTCTTTTTTTTTTTATAGTGTTGCCTATGACATAGCGTAGTCATGGCCACTTTCTTTCAAAAACAGCAGGATTGTTGTCTCCAGTGTGGGTGTTGGTTTTGCAACTCAGTTCCATTGAAGTGCATGGAATTTATTTGCAAACCACACCTGAACTGGAGTCGTGTTGTCGTGAAAATGCCTTTGCTGGATAACCCATTTAAAGAGATTATCCATGTGGAACAATCCCTTTTAGTTAAAGTGCCTGACATCAAATAGGTTACAGGAGGTAACATATTTTGATCTGAGAATCAGATTTAATCTATCTGCAGCGCCTCCGCAGGATGAATTTGGTATTACAAAGTGTCCAGCAACATGCGATCCCGACAGCACATTCACTTAAAAACTCTTATAATTTATCTCATAATGTGGAAAAGCTTTATTACAACTTAAAAAGAAAAAAGAAAAATTGTGTATTTTAGGAGAAAATAGACTGTTGTAAAATGTATTTATTTATTTTAAAGAAATCAACAGGGGTTTTGATTGCAAGCAGTTTTGCAATATATTCTCTTTATTTTCTATATTTTCTATGTTTAAATAAATCAATGTTATACATACGGTCAAACTATGGTCCATGCTCCCTCCGTGCCAATAGGGAATAGGGAAACTAACTTAGACTAATCATATTATCAGCTATGCAGATTATCAGGAGACAATGCTCTTTGTTATATAATGTCACTGTGTGGTTACAGAGGTTTGTGTGACAGGAGAGCTGACCATACAATCCGAGCACCCTCAGGATTCTCTGCTATTGAATCTGAACATGCAACAGCTGTACGTATGCACAGTGAAGACTTGTCTGGCTCTGTGCACACTCAGGAATGGCTTGACAAGAAGGGAGACACCTAGTGGCCATATGTTTAATGTTGATTTAAACATAAAAAAACAATAAAAAGAGTATATTGCAAAACTGCTTGCAAACACAAATCCTGTTGATTTCTATGTTAGAAAATGTTTGGGAGAGTGTCTCTTTAAGCAAGGTTAATAGCAATGAACCCTTATGCCGATTATGTCTTTAGGTGACATCCTTAGACTTTTACCACCACCAAGTTGTTTGACGCTAATCGCTTTACCAATGATTTTCAGATGTTGGCTTAATAAATAGCAATGTATAATAGTTCATCTTTAAGACCGTAGCAGATGTAATGCCTCTCGTGTATCTGGGCTAATTTTCCAGAATGTCTCAGCCAAATCTCTGGTAAATCGTGTGTTACTCCATCCAGCTTGTGTACAAGCTCAGAAGAACAACAGCTGTTACATAGAAACAAAGAATATTGAACGCTGATAGAAACAAATAATTGGCCCGGCAATTGTTCTTATTAAAAGGGTAGCCAAACCAAGAGCACAGCTGACGGAATAGATTTATTCTACTCAAGTGGTCTCAGAGTGGCTGCAGAAGAACATGTAGACCTTCCTATGTCCCTCACATCTACACTTCATCCCTGCAGACTCTGAGAGAACTTTATGATAACCTTTCATGTCTTAGTAATAGAAAATAATTGGGGGTGAGGGGTGACAGCCCCCTTATCATTATTAAATAATAGATTGTCTCACTGTGCTGTCTATTGTTGTCAACAGTTTATTGTTTCTACTTGTGGAGACCACCAAATGGTATAGGGAGTCCTATGCTCCATGGGATCAAAATTATGCAAATTAGCTCTACACTAGAGAGAAGAAAACTGTCTCTCTAGAGCCACCTAGTGGAAGTACATGGAAAGCTAATTTTTGTTGATATCATTGGTACATTGTGTGGGTCTCAGGTTGCTGTTGATGGTCTTCGTGTATTCTGTATTTTAGGTGTATTATGTAACTGTGTCATGGTGACATTATTAAAAAGCAACTATAAATGAGTAATTTCCTGACATTTGTTTCAGATCTGGATCCAAATTCCTAGTGGGATGCCTATAGAAACTATGTGCAAGAGCAGGGACTCCTTTTAAAGATTGGAGTCCCTGCTCTTATGTAGTACAATGGGCAGTGGTAAATATTTACTGGGATAGGTGCAGAGTGCCCAACCCAGCCAATATCAGTCAATTATTGAATTGGATGTCCGTAATTTTGAAGAAAAAAAAACATCGGTTATTTTGAAATTCGACCTCAAAATAATAGATGTCCACAAAGACGGCCATCGGATGGCCAAAAAAAGACATTGGGGGTGATTTATCAAACATAGTGGAAAGTGAAACTGGCTCAGTTGCCCCTAGCAACCAATCAGATTCCACCTTTCATTCCTCTCAGATTCTTTGGAAAATGAAAGGTGGAATCTTATTGGTTGCTAGGGGCAACTGAGCCAGTTACACTTTACATTATGTTTGATAAATCACCCCCATTGTGTGAACCTAGCCAGAAAGTAAATCATGGGATACTCAGATGGGGTATAGAGAGAGGTAGTCAACCCATAAATATATCTGATAACACAATTGACAAGGATGATAGCATACTTTGGCTTCTCATATCTTCAGAAATTTCCTTACTTTACTTTTTTTCTTTTTTTCTTTTTGCTTATGCGATATAACAAATCTTCTTATACAAAAATATAACAAAATAAATCACCACAGTGCGCAGGATTCAGGAGTTTCAGATGTTCATGCCAAGTCTCTGGCCGGCTCCATTCCTCCTCTGAGACTCTCACTCTCTTCAGATAGTATGATGACGACTGAGCGTGCTGCTACGTTTCGGGGTCCGCCCCCTTTTTCAAGCATGCTTGAAAAAGGGGGCGGACCCCGAAACGTAGCAGCACGCTCAGTCGTCATCATACTATCTGAAGAGAGTGAGAGTCTCAGAGGAGGAATGGAGCCGGCCAGAGACTTGGCATGAACATCTGAAACTCCTGAATCCTGCGCACTGTGGTGATTTATTTTGTTATATTTTTGTATAAGAAGATTTGTTATATCGCATAAGCAAAAAGAAAAAAAGAAAAAAAGTAAAGTAAGGAAATTTCTGAAGATATGAGTGTCCTGATTACTTTATTTTCACTGTTGGATTGACCAAGGGAAGGCGACTTGGTATAGGACTGTGCACACACAGTGCGATTAGGCACATGATTTTTTAGTTTTTGTGATACTTTGGCTTCTGCCAACCTACACATTGCCCAGTTTTGAGATAGGCAGTAGTGATGAGCGAATACTGTTCGATCTAATAGATATTCGATCGAATAGTGAGATATTCGAATATTCGATATTCGTACGAATATCCCGCGAATATTCGACAAATATTCGATAAGCGTTCAAATCCCCCAGCTTCCGGTTTTACCATCCAAATGGTCAAATAGATGTTTTTCACTAATCGAATACTTGTTCCCATAGACTTTAATGGGATCGAATATTCGAATATTCGCGGGATATTCGTATGAATATCGAATATTCGAATATCTCACTATTCGCTCATCACTAATAGGCAGCTGAGTCCCAATTCGAGATTAACTAGTTGCTATGGACAAACTCTCTAACAACTGAAGTCTTTCACACATGGTTGGCAGGCAACAACAACCAGGCTGCCTTAGATCCCTAAGTTGTGTGGATCAAGAAAAAAATAGTGTTCCGCAATGGGATATTGAAAGGGGTTTTGCAAACATATTCGAGAAGCAAAGACGTATGACCATTTATGTAAATGTTTCTGAGGGAAATGGAGCATTCAGCCTTCGGATCCCAGCATCTGTAGAAATTGGATGATGCCCTAGGGAGTCCTGAAAAACGTGGACACAGCCTATGGCTAAGTTCACATGATGTCCGTCAGCAATGATTGCCCACAAATCACGTCGTGTGAACTTAGCCATGGGCTGTATCCATGTTTTCCAGGACTATCTAGGGTGGCATTCAATTTCTCCAGACGCTGGGATCTGAATGCCTAATGTTTGATTTCGAAAAACTATGCGGGACACTTTTCTGAAGTTTGCTCAAGACTATTTATCATGTATCACATTTGGAGCTTGATTTGCCCTCTATGAAGCCGCCATGACAACAAATATGTTTATTATCACGCTCGACAACGTGTGGGAGAGACATTTTTCTCTCGATATCCTGTATTTAGTAATTTTACTGCTTATAATTCCTACCTCCCCCATGTTGGTTCCGGTGACTCACTAGATATACCTGTCAGGATCATTACAGCTCATCTAAGCCTATCTTATAGCATGACCAAACAGAAAGCAATATCCATATAGTTTATCTAGTGCAGTGGGGATTATTGTGAAAGGCTTTATGTCGGACTATATTAATACAGTAGAGGGGTTCTACTAATCTATGATATCTACTGACCGTACTGTACATGTATGATGGAAACTATTATAAGGCAGGGAGAGTTTTCTATGTTGTATTGTGCTTTTTATGTTTAGTATTTTATGTTGCAAACCCCCATTACATAGATTTTTTATGTTGGTAAACTGCATTGCATTGTAGACTACTATGGGGTCAAGCAGCTAAAGGGACCTATCTCCGCTGAAGTGCAAAGAGTAAGGTTTACCCAGGTACAGAGTAGTGAGAGTGCATTTGCTTTTGCCTTATAGACGTCACTACCAGGGTAATAGGCAGGGGCGTAACTAGAAATGGCTAGGCCCCATAGCAAATTTTTGATTGGGCCCTTCCCCCTCCGACCACAAACCCATCAAGTATAGTCATAACCTTTAACATTTAAGTTAATTGCTCATTGGGATATATGCAGCCCGCTGAAGGCCCACTCGGCCACCGGGTGCTGCAAATGATTACAGCTCAGGGGGCCCAGTGTGCTGCAGGAGACGTCCACTGTGCCCCCTAATGTGGCGGGCCCTGTAGCAGTTGCTATGGCTGCTATGGTGGTAGTTACACCGCTGGTAATAGGCATAGTGTTGGCTATGGAGCCAGGCAACTCTACTAGTGATGAGCGAATACTGTTCGATCGAATAGATGTTCGATCGAATAGTGAGCTATTTGAATATTCAATATTCGTACGAATATCCCGAGAATATTCGATAAATATTCGATAAGCGTTCAAGTCCCCCAGCTTCCAGTTTCACCTTCCAAATGGTCAAATAGATGTTTTTCACCACTCGAATACTTGTTCCCATAGACTTTAATGGGATCGAATATTCGCGGGATATTCGTAATATTCGAATATCTCACTATTCGCTCATCACTAAACTCTACCCATAGGGGCTAGTGATATTGTCAAAGATTGCCACTAGATTAGAAAGGACTAGTTTTTGTTTTCCCACCATCACAACACAATGGCCATTTCCCCATCCCTCTCCTGCAGTTGAGTCCTGCCCTCTCACAAACACAAAAACCTTTCCTGTATAGATGGTCTGATACACCCTGGAGTGGGATGAAGGCTTAAGACTTTGGTGGTGCTTAGGGTCCTTTTACATGGGCAATGGGCATGGCAATAAATTTGTGTGAAAAATTGATTGAGCTATCAAGGTCTAGTCAGACTTTTCTTGATTTTGGGAAACAAAGCTTTAAATTTAGGGCAGGGTAGTTTATTATCACCATGGTCTGTTCTGTAACATCTGCACTGGTCCACTATCCTTCAATGGTGGCATCCAACTGTTCATACCTCGTGTTCTAATTGGCATCTACAATCTAAAAACAAAAATAGTTTGAAAAAGAAACAGATGTTGATCTATGTAAGTGCAAGAGGAAAATATCATTGTGTCATTCCAAAGCAACAAGGTCTGCTACCAGCGGAGGATATTTACAATGCAAATTTCTAATACAATGACCCATGAAGCATCAACTGACTAGATTTATGACAGGTGTCCAATTAAAGGGATTGTATGGGATTAAAAACATTGAGGGATAGTTACTAAAATTGTCTGATACATGGACAGTGGAAACTTAGACCTGACAGTTAGATTAGACTATAGTTTATGAAAGTGGACAATTTTAACCAAAATAACGTAATTTTAGCCAATAAATGACAAACCGTCATTATCTTAAAGAAGTTGGTTGTATTTGAAATTTTCAGTTTATTGTTGGATCATTTGAAAAAGATCTTTTATTTTACAAATAATCTTTCAAGAAAGAATGTTGAATTTCTAATAAGATTGTTCATATCCCCTCTCCCCACACAAGTGCCATTGATCATGTATGGCCAATGTGAACAATAGTAACGACTAGGGATGAGCAAATTTTTGCAAGTTTTGTTTTAAAAACTTGTGTCTTCTCTTCTTTGTCCAGCCCACTCAGCCAATTACTGACGCAAAAATGTTCCATCTTAGTCAGTCACTGATTGGATGAGCGGGCTATCACTCTAATCTCTGGATTGACAGCCCGCTCAGCCAATCAGTGATTGACTGAGAAGGGACATTACCGTGGCCAGTGATTGGCTGAGCAGACTGTCATTCTTGGTGAACCAAATTTTTGAAACCTCATCTCTAGTAACAACCAAAAGGACCAAAATGTGTATGTCTAGACTAGAGAAACGATCATTCATTGGACAATTGTTTGCTTAACTGTTCAAAATGTCAAAATGTGTGACCTCCCAACTGTACCTTAACAGATGGTGTCTTGGAAAGATAAGCTGTAACAACTAGTAATGAGCGAGAAAAAGCAAATTTTTGCAAGCTTTGTTTTAAAAAATTTGTGGAAAAAAAAATGTCCACGCTCCCCCGGTGTCCTCTTCTCTGTCCACGTGCCTTTGATGTGGTGCTGTCCCGTCACTGTCAGTCATTGATTGGCTGAGTGAGCTCTCACCCTCATCTCTAGAGTGATAGCCCGCTCAGCCAACCAGTGATTGACTGAGACGGGACAGCGTCGCGGACAGTGTTTGGCTGAGCAGGTTGTCAATCTTGGTGAGCTGATTTTTTTTAAATGTGATGTGTATGTCACCTTCAAAACGTGTGGCCTCCTAACTCTACCTCAACAGATGGTGTCTTGGAAGGATAAGCCGTCCCCAGAGGAGTCGGGCACAACTCTGGCCATTCAGAACACGCAAACATTTGGCCAAGTTGAATGTTCATGTGTATGTTTGAGCATGTTCGAGTTGGATCACTCAACACTTGACTATGACTATATCCATGTTTTCCAGGACTCCCTATGGCTGTACTCAAGTTCCTCAGCCACTGGTATTCAAATGCCAAGCGATCTGACTCTCGAGTAGCGTTCATCTTTAGGATGGAGGTATCAAGAGAGATACCTGTTGGATATAAAACATATGTATGGGTTCCTTTTTTTACACCAGAAATTTGGTCCACAAGGTCCCTCTCAAGATATTCCCCTTTACTATAAGCCACTCCCCCTTGTCAAACAAGTGGTAAATAGTGTCTATAACACAAAAATGTTTTTAAAAGGTGATGTAAGGAATGTACTATAGGTGTAACTATACCTCTAGCAGTCATAGCAGCTGTTATGGACCCAAAGGTTGAGGAAGCCCACTTAGGTTCAAGAACATGCATTTATATGCTATACAGTGCTACTGTAGATGTTTTTAATTATTACTATCACAGTCTCCCCACATTAGGTGGTGAAGACCCATCTGATTTTGGTAAGGGGCCTTTTAAATTCTAACATCATTTTTTTTTTTTTTTTATGCAAATTGAGCCAGAATTCTCCACCAGTGTCTTCTCCAGGACCACTTGTCTATGGGCTTTGTTTGGACTTTACTAGTAATTCATGCTTTTTTGGATAAAAAAAAAAAATCCTGGTTTCCCTTTTTTTTTAAAGGGGGTTATAAGGCTGATAGGCTTCCAAATTACTGTGTATGTGATTTATATACTATACGGTAGAAATTTTGAGAAAATATGTGGATGTGGATTTGTAAAAGATATAAAACAGAGACGTGCTTAGCTTGGTGACCCTGCACAAACCCCTTTACTAGGCACTTACGAAAATTGGAATATAGGTGATGACGCATTTCAAGCCCTCACCTCTCCTTACCACAGATCTACGTGCAATATAAGGGCTAAGGGTATAGCTACCATACAGGCAGAGCTTTCAGGTGCTATGGGACCTTTCAGAAGTAATATATCAAACATGATTGGCCTAAAGGACCCGGAAGAGAAGAAAGAAAGCTACAATAACTAGGTTTATCAGTCCTCTTAGTTACCTGATGGAATTAAGTGTTGACCCCCCCCCCCCTTTCCATTTTTTTTCAGCACATTTGTCTAAGTTATAGTGATGCCAACTTTATGGAAATCACGTAATCCACACAGACTTTTCTTACTTAGCATCTTAAGCACGAAGAACCTTGTAATTTGACATTGTTCTTTTAAGTCTAGAGGTTAATGGTTCCTATTCCCTGACTGATTTCAATATCAAAGAGAGGAAGTTTGTCCACGTGGAGACATAAAAGGTCATTTAGATAAGTATAAAGCACTTACGAAGCCATACGAGCCATAAGTGTTTAACTTTAAATTTTAAGGATTTCAAGCGTCTTTGATAGTGGTGAATAGGACTCGTTACCATAACTGGGATAAAACATGGGTTCAGACAAAGGCCAATTTACCAGACTTTTATGGCATTGTGTGTTCTCCTTGGACACTCAAAAATGTTTTAAACCTAGACTATGAGCGTTAAGGTGGACAAAAACCAAAGCAAACAATAGTCTATAGCAGCACTGGCCACCAATAGTCTCACCATGCCTGATCCAAGGTCGAGATATATCCAAAGAATAATCAAGGCAGCATTCAACATGGAAATCCATAACGTTATATACCAAAACTTTGCACATGGTGCGAATAAAGACTCTTTCCTTTGGATATTGTTATTAAATGTTGCCTTGGATTTTCTTTAAAAATCAAAGAAAGTGAATACTTTTTGTGTAAGCTCAGCTTCTTAGGGTAAACTTTCAACACATTGCATGCACCAACCCATGATATCCCTCTACACGTCATGCACAGTGCCATATCTTGAAACTGAAATTTATAGGTCCATACTGTACTTCCAGGCAGGATTGACTCCAGGTTTTTGTGGGCCCTTTGGCAACTGAGCCTCAGCGGGCCCCTCATCCATCCACTATGCATAATCACTTGAGACACCACTAACATACACAAACACACAATACTGGCACACACTTACTGACACAGACACTAAATGACATACATGTACTGACTAACATTACTGACTGACACACACACACATACACACAGTCCTAACAGATCAGTATTCACCCACTTCCTCTCTACTGGGCCGATCTGTAGTATTGAGGACCTGCAGGTCATGTGATCAAGTCCTTCATCACTCCATCTCTCTGCAGGATGTTCACATGTCCTCACCCTGTGATACAGGCGCCCTCCCAGCACTACAGTGAGTGGGCTGAACACTGAAACACCAGCCCCTCTCCCTCTCTGGGCCCCTGGAGGTGATGGGGCCCCAGCACTTGCTCGGGTAAGCCCTGTTCTGACACCGGCCCTGCTTCCAGGACTTAGAGAGGAACAGAAAGTGCTTGAAAGAAGGTTTCCAAAAAACAACCTATTGCAAAGTAGTGCTTTAAAGGTCAATTCATCTTCTGGGTTCGATTTTTGGTCAGGAATGGATTGTGGTGCACGAATGGCTGCCGTGTCTCTTTCATTCTTCTGAGGGGTGGCTGAAGCCTAGACCTTTTCAGTGGCTTCTGAAGTGATGAAATCCTACAGATGGTTGCCTCCTGGAAAACCTGTTCAATAGATTTATTGGTGTCATTCGATAACTGGATGATACTATTGATGTCCATAATTTTCTGTATTTGCAATGTAATAGATGGTGTTTTGTTCTTTTTTGTATAGTACACCTCTGCCCTGACATATGATGGAGTTCGTGTGATGTATGAAGCCTTCCAGAATCTCAGGAAACAGAGGATAGACATTTCACGACGTGGTAATGCTGGAGACTGCTTGGCCAACCCTGCAGTTCCATGGGGGCAAGGGATAGACATTCAGAGAGCTCTACAACAGGTAATAAATCCTTCTAGTATTCCAACCTTTTTTTTTTTACACACATCAAGATGATATGTTTTTTCCCCAGCAGAAAATGCACTCAAACTTAGTCATTAGTCAAATGTATTGGTTTAAAGGGATAGTGTTATTTGAGGGTTTTTGTTGTCTGAGCTGGAAATATAGACATTGGTAAACTATAGCTGCCCAGAAATAGATATGCATGCCTCAAGAAAATGGGGATAAACTGAAAGAATGTAAAGACAAGGCCATCCTCCAGATCAAATCTGGACTGAAGTATTAAGTGTTTGCATAAGAAGGTTAAAATATTGCAAATACATTATATATGTTAGGCCGGGGACAGGAGGACACAAGCCCTGTGCTGGCACCCGCCTCGCTGTCCCTGCCTACTTACCACGACTGCCCTAAGTGGCAGGGGATAACTGGGCGACACAGGTGCAAACATGGAAACACAGACAAAACAAACACACATAATCATAGTCAACAAGCGTGGTCGGTATTGGTCGGTAGTCGTAGTGCCAAATCAGAAGACAAAGGGGAAGTCGGGAAACCAAAAAAACACAATCAAGGAACCAGGAAACCAATCAGAATAAACACTAGGTCAAGGGACACTCAGGTACTGAGGTTCTATCGCTGGCAAGGAGGGAAGGAATAGGTAGACTTTTATGGGAGGTGAAGTCCCAGCCCCAGGTCTGATTGGAGCAGGGACTCTACCCTCCTCAAGAGAACTAAAAGCTAATTGGCAGCTGTACTTGCCAGTCATCATAATGGTAAGCCGAGACAGCTGAACACCCTGTCAGGGAGCGATGAGGCCCTGGCTGTGGCGTAGCAGCTAAGGACACCACCGGTGCACCCCCAACAACCGACTGGGCCGGTTACCAGGAATGTTGTCAGCGCGTATCACAGTCTGGCCGCACACTCTGGCAGTATATTGTTCGTAATATAGAACATTTGTTTCATCTAAAGCAGGGATGGGGAACCTTCAGCCCTCCAGCTGTTGCAAAACTACAATTCCCATAATGCCTGGGCAGCCAAACGGCCGAAGGTTCCCCATCCCTGATTTAAAGCAACATTCAAGATAATGCTGACTGGCCCTTGGAACCAGTCAGTAATATAGGGACAGAACTTAACGCAAACCCTCTGTTGCATTGGATTTATGCAACTTGGAATGTACAGCTATTTCCATAGAAGACCCTTGTAGAAAACTTTAAAATATGCAAAATCTTTTATTAGGTTCGACTGGAGGGGCTGTCTGGAAATGTTCAATTTAATGAAAAAGGACGACGGACTAATTACACGCTGCATGTCCTGGAGTTGAAGCATAAAGGCATCCAACAGGTAAGACTATAAGATGTGGAAGTAATTCTATATGGCTACTAGTAGAAATGTATATGTTTTACAGAATTTGATTTTTTTTTTTGTGCATTTCACTTTTAAAGAGTCACTGTCGTGAATTTTTTTTTTTTTTTTTTTTGCAGAAATCAATAGTCCAGCCGATTTTAAGAAACTTTGTCATTGGGATTATTAGCCGAAAAATGCATTTTTATCAGGAAAAAGCAGTTTGAAGCTCTCCCCCCTGTTTTCATTGTTCTCCTATGGAGAGAGCTAAATAAAAGACCAAAATGGGACAACAAAGAGTTAATCTACAAATACCTCACCCTGTATCTCCTCTGACAGTCACCACTGACCTCTCTGAGCTCTGATTACAGCTGTCACCCAGCTCCATGCCTGTAATCCTTTGTTCTCGGCTTTCTGCTGCTGTCTAACTCCCTCCTCCCCCCTCCCCTCTCTATAGGAACAGACAGAGTGTGACTCATGCAACAAGTCACAATGTTCAGAATTTTTGCAGTGGATGGAAAAGAGGAAGGAGGGGGGACCTGGGAAAAGGCTTTTTAAATGCAGATAATGGCATATTTGGCTAATAAACCCAATTACAAAGTTTCTTAAAATTGCCTGGACTATTGATTTACTGCAAAAAAAAATAAATAAATACGACAGTGACTCTTTAACCCCTTAAGGTCAAAGCCAATTTTCATTTTTGCGCTTTTGCTTTTTCCATTTTATGTTTAAAAGTCCATAGCGCTTGCATTTTTTCACCTAGAGACTTATGTGAGCGCTTATTTTTTGCGAACCCAATTGTACTTTGCAATGGCAGGATTAATTTTTTTATAAAATATGCTGCGAAACCGGAAAAAAATCATTTGCGCCTTCAAATTGAAGAAAAAAAAAAGGAATTTTTTTGATTTTGGGGAGTTTTGCATTTACGCCGTTCGCCCTATGGTAAAACTGACTTGTTATGCATGTTCCTCAAGTTGTTACGATTACAACGATATATAACATGTATAACTTTTATTGTATCTGATGGCTTTTAAAAAATTCAAACCATTGTTAACAAATATATGTTCCTTAAAATCACTCTATTCCCAGGTTTATAGCACTTTTATCCTTTGGTCTATGGGGCTGTGTGAGGTGTCATTTTCTGCGCCATGACATGTACTTTCTATCGGTACCTTGATTGCGCATATACGACTTTTTGATCGCTTTTTATTACAATTTTTCTGGATTTGATGCGACCAAAAATGTGCAATTTTGCACTTTGGAATTTTTTTGAGCTGACGCAGTTTACCGTGCGCAATCAGGAATGTGATAATTTAATAGTTTGGGCAATTACGCGCACGGCGATACCAAATATGTTTATTTATTTGTTTATTTAATTATTTACATTTATAAAATGGGAAAAGGGGGTGATTTGGACTTTTATTAGGGGAGGGGATTTTTTATTAATAAAAACACTTTTTTACTTCTTTTTTTTTTACATCAACTAGAAGTCCCCCTGGGGGACTTGTATATACGCAGCACTGATCTCTCATAGAGATCAATGCTGTGTATATACACAGCAAAGATCAATTAGATCGGTCATAGATTGCTATGGCTTGCTGCAGGCCATAGCAATCTATTGCCGAGCCGGGATCAGCGGCATTGCGACGCTGAGTCCCGTTGCCGCGCCGGCTAATAGAGGCACTGCCCGGCTGCACGTGTCAGCCGGGATCAGCGCCGTTCAGAGCGGGGTCCCAGCGGGGCCCCGCTCTGAACACGGGGGGCGGCACCATGACGTACCAGGTACGTCATGGGTCGCTAAGGGGTTAAGGCTTGGTTCACACTACATGAATTTTTGTCCATCCGTTTTGATCTGTTTTTCTATAGACTTCCACTATGAAAAAGACAGGTCAAAACGCACGCATCCGTGTGTTTTTTTTTTTCTTTAATGGGCCAATGTACACAGAAATGTGGTCGGCCACATTTTTGTGTACGTACAAAAATAAAAACGGATTTGTTATATGTAGCCTAAAATAATGGGCAGAGACTGCAAGTAATCCCACAAATCTGAAATGTGACCATAAGAAGAAAAGAGTCATGTCTAGCATAATGTGGCGATAAAATTTCCTGCAGCCCTTCAAGTGAAATGTGCTTGGTATTTAAAGGGTTAAAAGTGTTGAGACATACAACTAGTAGTGAATTGTACAGAGTATTGGGAGTGAACTGATACTATATAGTGTATATTACTGTGTATGTAGACATTAGACATACACTAGTATACACCTTTGATTAGACTGATCCTGAGCTCTCCGAGGTGCTGATCTCCGGAGAATTGAAAGTTGGAGATTTTGTAACTTTTGTTTTTGTATTTTTTTTTTTTAAATAATAAATAATATGGGAACTAAGCCCCATTTTCATCAGGTTTTAGTGTAGATCCCCAGCATACACCTGCTGAGGAGATCAGCAGTTTGACAGTACACTGCAATACATGTAAATTAAAGGGGTATTGCCATCTCATCTGATATACTGTAGTTAAACTTATATGACTATTTTTGCTAATACATTCCTTTAGCAAACTTCTCCTGATATGCAGTTTTTTTCTCTTCCATTGTTGACAGCTGGTTGTCTAGGTTACCAACCACCACTCTGCTCTGAAGGCAGTGGCCTGACTGATACATACAGTATATAGCTATACGGTTATAGTTTTTTTGTCTGTACTTAAAGTGTCACTGTCCTTTATTTTATTTATTTATTTTTTTTTTTTCAGAAATCAATAGTAGAGGCAATTTTAAGAAACTTTGTAATTGGGTTTATTAGCCGAAAAATGCATTTTTATCATGGAAAAAACAGTTTGCAGCTCTCCCCCCTGTCTTTATGGCTTGCTTATGGAGAGGGGAGGGGTGTAGAGAGATGAAGCACCAAAAAAGGACAACAAAGAGTTAATCTACAGTTAATCACCCGCCTATCTACTCTGACAGTCAGCACTGACCTCTCTGACCTCTGAATACCGCTGTCACCCACCTCTGTGTTGTGTAATCCTTTGTTCTCTGCTCTCTGCTGCCGACTAACTCCCTTCTCCCTCCTCCCCCCTCCCCTCTCTATAGAACAAGTCACAATTTTCTGATATTTTGAAGTGAATAGAAATGAGGAGGGGGTGTGGACTGCAGATAATGGCCTATTTGCCTAATAAACCTAATTACAAAGTTTCTTAATTATTTTTTTTTATGTTTGATTCACAGTCAGTAATACAAAAGTTAAATACGACTGTAATTTTAAGTGAAAATAAAAAAATACTTGTCGTATTTTGCAAAAGCAGGTGGTCATTAATTGGACGGTCATAATCAATTATAGTCGGTATGCTATACTGCATGTGTACTAACGGCCAATCTGCCATTAACTTCAATGGAGTTAATGAAAATATGGCCATATAAGGTCCGTATTTTTATTTTATTTTATGGTGTGTGAACCTAGCCTAAAAATTACAGTCACCCACATTTTTTTCAAATTTCAAATAAATAGGTTATTGGCTATTACACGCACCGACAGTGCAGGGGGGGCTGTGGGGAGTGGCAGGAGGGGCTCCGCAGATAATCTAAAGGAGATAGCGGTGGTCTGCTGCTCCTGCTCCTATTACACGGAGTGACGGCAGCAGGTCGTTGTTATCCTAATCATTTGTCTTTCAACATGTTGAAAGACAACGAAAGACAGCGATCAAGACATCGTGCATGTCAGCTGATTGTAGCCTTTATTACACAAAGCAGTTATTGGCCGTAATGATCGCTTCGTGTCATAGCGCTTTTGAACGATTAGCGGACAAAGGCGAAATTTCAGCGAACAAATGTGGAATTACACTGAACGATTAGCAAACAATTGACTATGATTTTAGGGTCAGATCTAAATCAACGTGAACAATTTTTCGATCGTTACCTGCTATTACACAGGGCGATTATTGTTTAAATTCGAACGTTATAACGTTTTTCTACATGATAATCGTGCCGTGTAATAGGGTCTTTAGGCTTGGATTTGTTTCTTTTTTTTTCTTTATTTGTATGGAGGTTGGATTCAGCAAGATCGAGTGAGTTCAAGTTCAAGTATTCAATAATACCTTGACCTCATGATACAGCGATGGGTTCTCTTTGGCATAATAGAGGAAATCCTGTACACTCTTTACCTCAAATTACAAATTCCACAAATTATCTTCTCTGCGTTAATTAACATTTTAATGAGAGTCGTGCGAATCGTTCATTAGAGGAAATGAGAAGCCAGCTTTAATGAGTGGGGACGTCCAAAGAGGGGAAATAGAGAAGCTCTCGGCTGTCTTTGCTCTTTTGTCTGTAGAAAGGAACCGCAGAGCAGAGGGCAAAGACGCCAACCTGTGCCTTATATTATGAAGCTCAGAGCACAGTGTTACTTTGATGGTAGTGAATGGCACACCCCGCCAAGCCATACAACACCGCACCGAAACGTAAATGCTCTGTAGATGATTCTCAATATGAAGTTAATGAGCAGAAGGATCTATAATGTTTTTGATTTTACCTAGTAAAGGGCTTAAAGGGGATTTCCATAGCACCGGCCTTATTCAGAGTATTGGGGGGGGGGGGGGGGTGCAATACTACACACTACATGGTTACCAGTGTGAAAAAGAGTCCTACCATATAGAGATCACCTACCTATAAAATAGATCATACATAAGATTGCTGGGGACGCCAGTGCTATAACCTCCATTAGTCACCTCAATAGAGCCCTGATTTGTCTGTTCTCTTCCTCAGGGCCAGCTCCAGGATTTTGTGGGCCCTTGGGCGACAGAGACTCGCGGGGCCCCTTTGTGGAGCAAATCATGTAGTGACAGTAAAAGACCAGGTCCTCTTATAGATGCCCCCCCTCTGTGTAGCCCCCTTACAGATGGCCCTTTCTATGTAGTCCACCTTATAGATGGCCTGCTGTGTAGCTCCCTTATAGATGGAGCCCTCAGTTTAGCCCCCCTTATAGATGCCCCCCTCTGTGGAGTCCCCCTTATAGATGGCCTCCTCTGTGTAGTGCCCCTTATAGATGCCCCCTCTGTTTAATCTCCTGAATAGATAGCCCCCCTCTGTTTAGTCTCCCTTATAGATGCCCCCTTCTATGTAGTAAGAGAAACAGATTGCTGAACTCAGGGAGAACAGCCAAATGACAACACTGCCGGCTGCTAATGAAAGCGCTCAATGCAGTGAAGTCCTAGGTGCATTGCCCCCTGGGAAACATGAGTATGCAAAAGAGGAGTCCGTGGAGCCTCATTGAAGAGTCTCAAAACACAGGACTAGCCAGATATCCCTCTGGGAAGGACCCAGCCAAGTGGCAGCTCCTGTTAGGAAACCACCAAATCCACCATATTAAGTGGCCCTATAAGTCAGTGTAATGACAAGGGATAAACCAAGGCTAGGTAACCATCCACAGACAGCTGTTTCGGGGTGTTGCCCCTCATCAGTGTGGAGCAGGATTCTGGCTAGGTGGGAGCAATGCCTAGTAGAGCCATAAGAGAAACAGATTGCTGAACTCAGGGAGAACAGCCAAATGACAACACTGCCGGCTGCTAATGAAAGCGCTCAATGCAGTGAAGTCCTAGGTGCATTGCCCCCTGGGAAACATGAGTATGCAAAAGAGGAGTCCGTGGAGCCTCATTGAAGAGTCTCAAAACACAGGACTAGCCAGATATCCCTCCGGGAAGGACCCAGCCAAGTGGCAGCTCCTGTTAGGAAACCACCAAATCCACCATATTAAGTGGCCCTATAAGTCAGTGTAATGACAAGGGATAAACCAAGGCTAGGTAACCATCCACAGACAGCTGTTTCGGGGTGTTTCCCTCTCATCAGTGTGGAGCAGGATTCTGGCTAGGTGGGAGCAATGCCTAGTAGAGCCATAATCTATAGTGTCCCTTATAGATTGTTCCCCTCTGTTTAGTTTTCCTTACAGATGGCCCCCTCTGTGTAGTGCCCCTTCTAGATTGCTCCCCTCTTTTTAATCTCCCTTACAGATGGCCCCCTTCTGTGTAGTGCCCCAAATAGATTCCTCCCCTTTGTTTAGTCTTCCTTATTGATTGCCTCCTCTGTTTAGTATCCCTTATAGATGGCCTCCTCTGTTTGGTCTCCCTTATAGATGCCCCCTTCTATTTAGTCTCCCCTATATATGGGCCTTATGAGCAAACCAGATAAAATAAATAATAATAATAATAACTCACCTAACAACTCGCTCTCCCATTGCTAAAGATCTCCCTGCGCAGCTCTCTTTCAGCACAAGCAGCGCGTGTTAGAGACGATGTCTGTGCTGGAAGTTCATCCATCCGGTTGCAGTTATGTGTACATCTTAAAGGGAACCAGACGGAGATATTGGCGCCGGAAGGTGAGCGAGCCCGGTATGCTAACTATATGAGATGAGTCCGATTCTCATAGAGAATGACTGGAGCCGTCATTCTCTATGGGCGTCGGACTCATCTCTGGAGCGCGCACGCACGGCTGCCGGCGGTGATATCGCCATCCCGGGACCAGGTCCAGGAGCGAGACTTGCAGCAAATGGTAAGTACCTGGGGCTGCACCAGGGGGTCGGGCTGGCTCTGCGTCGGAAAGCCGGATTACAGGTTCCCTTTAAAGGCGTACATGCAACTAACTGGTGTGCTCACCCAGGAATCCAGGACAAGTGTGTCCTGAATCCCCGTGATGGCCCTAGATGGCGGTACATCTATCTGGGCCCACTAGAGGATGCTAGGGGGTGCTGTTGACTACGTACCAACTCCTGGACCTAACCCAGAAATGATCGATTATAAGCAATGAAAACAGGCCCCTAGAGGCACTCTGAGCCTCAGCACTTGCCCAAGCTAGCCAGATGCTGACGCTGACCCTGCTCTTCCTCATCATGGACATATATTGAGAAGGAATGTGGTGCTTGGGACTTACATTCTAGTGATGATGATGGTCATACTGATGAGACCCCCTTGGAATCATACATTTGGTGTTTTCTGGAAGTTGAGTGAAAAATGTGCAAGTATAAAAAAAAATAGGGATTCTCTTTTGATCTCTTGAATAGGTTTATAGGGATTCTATTACTTATTGAACCTTTTAAAGGGTTTTCGGGACAAAATAATTTAAAAAATGCTGGACAGCATAGGGGGCTGTAAACACAGTGTCGCAACTCGCCTCACCCAGCTGCCGCTCCTTGTCGCCAGCTGGTCTCCTTTATCTTCTAGTTTCAATGATGTTTCAACACCAGAGGACCTGTCCGTGCAGCCAATCAGGGACCAAGGCGGGACACTGCTACAGCTACTGATTGGCTAAGCAGGCAGATCCTGTGTTGTCCAGATAGAGGAGACTAGCAAAGACAGTGAGCAGTGGCACGGAAACAAGACAGGTGAGTAATGACTCTGTTTGCAGAGCCCCCATTTTGTCCCAACTCTCCCTTTAAGGGTAGATGGGCACATGTTGAAATTACAGTGAAATATGTATTAATCAGTGTTGAACAAAATTGTACAGATTTTTGTACTGGTTTTGTAGATTCCTTGTGGAAAACAGTGAAACATCTAATCTCCACCACCCCCTATACACCCTCCGGAAACAATTTGTTATGTATTATGCTGCAACTCATGATTGGCTGCAGTGGTCACATGTCGACGTGACACTTCACGGAGAGTGGACCATATACAGAGCTTATACTCCATAGGGTCTCCATAGACAAATCCATGCAGAAAGTCTCTAGCCAATTCATCATTTATGAGCTTACACTTATTGTTTTCTTTTTGAGTATCTCAGATCAATGGCAAACTCAACTCTGCTACATCTCTACTGTATGTAACATCAAACAGAATTTTCCAATAGCATACACATTAGACAGCATGCACTCTCCGTCAATGAACAGTTCAAAGAACCAATTTTCCATTGACTTGCAATCTTATTGCCATCCCCTAAGGCTTACCTCTTTGAACACTACAGACTACGTGCTTCATGTCACCTGTACCTTGTTCTTAGTGACATTGCTCAGTGACTCTGAAACTGGACAGCTCAGGGGGGGGGGGGGGGGGGGGGGGGGAGGTCGAGAGTCAGCGTCTTCTTATAGCAAAGGCTAACGCAATGTGATTGGAAGCTGCCTACACAATAAGGCTTTCACATTGGATTAGAGTCAGCCGCCCCCATGCCTTTACATCCAGCCACAGTAGAGAGGTGCTAATATTCCAAGCTCTTGTCCAGACTGTGCGCCCTGTACTGCCCAAAGTCATTGTATATCTTCTATTTACTTTTTATTATATATATTTTTGGAATTATTATATGAAGAGTTTCTAGATATGAACTATAGCCTTTTATAGTTCTCTATTTTATTGGTTGTCTCATCAATACAACCCACTATTAACCAATATGGATACTCTAAAAGGGGGTCTCTGTCGTGCCCACCTGAGGGTAACTGGTAACAAATTGCCACAGCAAAACCATATGTTCTCCAGGGGCTCAGGGAACCAGTCAGCTCTCATAGTAAAGGGGTTGCCTGTGATAAGAAAATCCTTTTATACCCATATGTTTGGAATTTTAAAGGGGTATTTCGCTCAAACATAACTTTTCAAGTTGCTGCCCATGGTGAGATTAAAAATTCATTCCATACTTGTTATTATCTATTCAGTCTCCTTCCCCCTGTTCTGAGCTGCTGCTGCTGAAGGCACAATAAACAGTGTGTGAGCTTTTCTCTCCGTCTCCCCCTCCTCCCCCTCCCTTCCAAGACGGCTGATTTAAACAAGTCCCTGTCAGGCTGTATCTGCATCATTGTGTCTTCTTTGTGATGTTTGGAGGGTAAATCCGAGGTCAAGTTGCTGATGAATTCATTGTAATAGGGATAAGTTGCAGAAAGAGACTTGTTTACATCAGCCGTCTGAGAAGGGAGGGGCAGAAAGCAGAAACCAGCAGCTCAGAACTGTGGGAAGGAGACTGAATAGATAATAACAAGTATGGAAGGAATTGTTAGTCTCACCATGGGCAGCTACATATGAAAAGTTATGTTTGAGTGAAAAACCCCTTTGGAGACAACACTCTAGTAAGACAACCACAGTGGTTCTGACTAGTTCAAGCATATAGGCATCATGACCCCTTCTATGAGCCATGCATGCATTACATACACCATTTCATGTAAATATGTAAATTTCCATCATGAATTTCCATGAAGTAGAGCAAAAGCTGCAGCTACATCCCCCTCCTCCTTTCCCCTCCTCTCCTCACTATCTACTGTTTACATTACTCTCTACAAATTCATTGGCGTCTTGCAAGCTTTATGGAAATTAGAGAAGGTGCCATATAAATATCCACTAAATTGTGCAAAGATGATATATGTTTTATAAGGGCGTTCCTTTCTAACATGTTCCCTATCCACAGAATAGGGGATTAAAGGGAATCTGTTAATAGGTTTAATCTGCCTTAAATGAGGGCAGCTTTAAACTAGTAATATAAATGCTGAACAAATCGGTGTATTACTTAAATCATTTTGTTCAGCCGTTCTCCTAATATGCAGGAGAATAGGATTCTTGTCACACCCCTCCCTCCACCCTCCAGCTTCTAGAGGGCGGAGTTTCTGCTTCTCATGAATATCCAGGACTACTCGGCTCATGCACATAATGGAGAGAACTACTTATTGTCCATGTTATTCAGGATATCTCTGGATCATCTGCACAGAACAATGTAATTGTACCCTGAAATGGAACAATGATCCTGCTTGCGAACCAAGGGGGAGATTTATCAAAAATGGTGTAAAGGGAAACTGGCTCAGTTGCGCCTATCAACCAATCAGATTCCACCTTTCATTTTCCAAAGAGTCTGTGAGGAATGAAAAGTGGAATCTGATTGGTTGCTAGGGGCAACTGAGTCAGTCTCACTTTACACCATGTTTGATAAATCTCCCCGAAGTGTCTGTGGGGCTGCCTGAAAACAACCGTGTCGTGTACTACGGTTCTGGTCACCTGTCCCCGTCTAATATATTGTATAGTTACAGGATTGTACATCATGCTCTCTGTGCGAAGTGAAGAATTTATTCTGAATTGTGTCATTATCAAGCACAGAAAGGCTTGTACCCTCAAGGGCTACGGCACTAGGGAAGCGAAAATCCCAAGGCGGCAGAAATGAGGACCTCATTGCCATCTTTATTCTCTATCTTGTCACCAGTGATGCATTTATTGCTCTAAATGACTTGCAGCAAAAGATAGAGGCGTCTTAGCAACTCGCTGTCTGCTTCTTGTATAAGACAAGGCTGTATTCTTATGGGTTATGTCCACCAATGTTGTATGTACGGGAAGTACCTGCAAAATGGCAATAGAATACCTGTTTCTTTGGTTTACTCTGAACCCCTTCGTTTTCGTTTATTCCTCCTCGTGTTTAAAAGCATTTTTTCACCTGCAGACCCATATGAGCCCTTATTTTTTGCACACTTAGGCTATGTTCACACTGCGTAAAACTACGGCCGTTGTCTCCGATGGCAACAATGGCCGTAGTTTTTGTGCAGCGGAACACAGCCTATTAAGCAATGGCATCCCGGCCGGAGCGTACACACATCGATCTGTACGGCCCCGCAAATAACTGACAGGTCAGTTTTCTGCGGCCGAAATTTAGTGAATTTTGGCCGCAGAAAGACCTGTCAGTTCACACGGTGAAGCGAGCGGCTCTGGCCGCTTGCTTCACTGTGGGCTATGGGAATCTCTGATGCGGGCGCACGCTGATGCGCCCGCATCAGAGCTCTGCAGCCGGAAAGAGATCACTGGAGAGATGATCCGGCCAGGCCGTTCCGTGACCCGGCCGGGGTCACGGAACGGCCGGTCTCATACGTAGTGTGAACATAGCTTTATTGTACATTGCAATGACAGGCTTTAATTTTTGCATAAAATATGGTGCGAAACCCGAAAAAATTATATGTGTGGTGAAATTGAAAATAAAACACAATATTTCGTATTTGGGGTGGCTTTGTGTTTACGCCATGCACCCTATAGTAAAACTGACATGTTATCTATGTTCCTAAAGTCGTTACGATTACAACGATATGCAACTTGCATGACTTATATATTATTTGATGGCTTTTAAAAAATTAAAACCTTTTTAAAAAAAAATGTTTACTAAATGTTCCTTAAATTTTTTCTATTCCCATCCTTATAATGCTTTTATCCTTTGGTCTATGGGGCTGTATGAGGTGTCATTTTTTGAGCCATGATCTGTACTTTTTATTGGTACCTTATTTGCATATATGCAACTTTTTTGATTGCTTTTTATTTATTTTTATTTTTCTGAGACCAAAAATGCACAATTTTGCACTTTGGAATTTTTTGGTGCTTACGCCTTTAACTGTGCAAGATTACAAGTGATTACACACTCGGCGAGACCAAATACGTTATTTATTTATTTTTAATGAAAAAAATGGGAAAAGGGGGTGATTCTGACTTTTATTTGGGGAGGGGATTTTTTCATATACAGTAATTAAAAGCCCCCTGGGGGACTTTTATATACACAGCACTGATCTCCCATTGAGATCAATGCAGTCTATATAATAGAGCACTGATTCGTCAGATCAGTGCTCTATCATACTGGTCTGCAGCAGACCACATACATGGATTGCTGAGGGGGGGATCAGTGTCATTCCGAAGCTGAGCCCCTGCCGGCTCAGTATATTGGATCAGGCCTCTAGACACCAGGGAAAGGGCTGCAAAGGACATTTAAAGCGACTCCGTACCCACACTCTGTCCCCCCCAAACCACTTGTACCTTCAGATAGCTGCTTTTAATCCAAGATCTGTCCTGGGACCCGTTCGGCAGGTGATGCAGTTATTGTCATAAAAACAACTTTTAATCCTACAGAGCTGTGTCTAACAGCCGGGGCTTACATTTGTATATGCATTAGGCTGGCACCACCTCTCCGTCCCTCCTCCCCACCCTCCTCATTATTGGGAATGATCCAGGAAAATTTAATGCTGTTTGAGCTTTGCACAGGTGTATTAACGATCCAGCCCATGTGCCGGGCTGCCACAGGTGGGGAATAGGAAGCAATCTGCCTGGAGTATTCCTAATGATGGACAGTGGGGACGAAGGACGGATAGGGTGTGCCAGCCTAATGCATATACAAATGTAAGCCCGTTAGACACAGCGCTGCCGGATTAAAAATTGTTTTTTTATGACAATAACTGCATCACCTGCCGAACGGACCCCAGGACAGATCTTGGATTAAAAGCAGCTATCTGAAGGTACAAGTGGTTTGGGGGGGTTAGATTGTGGGTACAGAGTCGCTTTAAATGCAGCCGGGATCGCAGCGGATCAGAGTGGGGTCGCGGCGCAGCCCCTCTCTGAACCTCTTCACCTAGTGCAGGGGTTAAAAGGGTACTCCGGCGGGGGAAAAAATGTTCTTTCAAATCAACTGGTGTTAGAAAGTTGTATAGATTTGTAAACTACTTCTATTAAAAAAAATCTCAAGTATTTCAGTACTGTATGTCCTGCAGGAAGTGGTGTATTTTTTCCAGTTTGACATTCTTTGACAGTTTGCTCTCTGCTGCCACCTCTGTCCATGGCAGGAACTGTCCAAAGCAGAAACAAAAGCCCATAGTAAACCTCTCCTGCTCTGGACAGTTCCTGACATGGACAGAGGTGGCAGCAGAGAATACACCACTTCCTGCAGGACATACAGCAGATGATAAGTATTGGAAGACTTGAGATTTTTAAATAGAAGTAAATAACAAATCTGTATAACTTTCTGACACCAGTTGATTTGAAAAGAATAACGTTTTCAATAGCGAACCCCTTTAAGCAAAGTAAATGACCCCAATACGTCATTCATATCCTAGACTTCTACATCACAGCTGGAGACTTAAGTTATATTTTTCTATCAACCACAATAAGATCTGGTTGAACTTAATAGACTTGAAGTCTTCTTAAATCCCGGTAACGTTTTTAACAGCGTGGGCCGTCCACCAGATTACTCAGAAATACGAGCTCTCACTCTTGTTAATGGCTCTTGACAGCCGGAGCTGCTGCCACTGACTGACAGTTTTAAATCCCCTTGTAAAAGACGCCCACACTCAATACGCTGTCACTACACCGCTCCGAACCAACCGGGGAAACAATGATTTATTAGCCAATGTCATAAAACACAGACAAAGTTGTTGTTTTTTTCCCTCCCTTCAGTCTTACCTGCTGTGGAAATTGCTAAATTACATAAAAATTGTTGTTGTTAGCATATTGAATTGCATGCTTAATGGACCAGAACTGTGTAAAGGAGCCAATCACGGATAATACGCTTTTCTTTCCTTATTAACAGATTGCTACGTGGAATGAAGATGATAAACTTATCCCTCTGGCGACTGATGCCCAGGCGGGAAATGAGTCGATAGGAGTGCAAAACAGGACGTACATTGTCACCACCATATTGGTACGTAGGCATTGGTTCGTTGAGTTTTTACTACTTTTTGAGGTTAGAATAAGATTTCGAGGACTAATGGTACTGTCGTCATATATAACCTCATAATAGGATGTCTTGTAGCTAGAATTATCTGTGAGGCCTTATTCAAACATCCTGTAAAATTGTCCGTGGTCACAGATCCGCGATCAAGGACAATTTTAGGGCCCGTGAATCCCTATGGCATTCACACCATCCATGCCGTGGTCCTTGCAGCAAAAAAATAGAACAGGTTATACTGTGGATGGCGGCACGGATACCTCCCCCCTCTCCTTTCTCTGCTCCCGGCTCTCATGCCCCCTGCTTCTGTCACCTGCTCCTGTCACCCGCTCCCGTCTCTCAGGTCCCCTGCTCCGGTCACCCGCTCCCGGCTCTCAGGTCCCCCGCTCCGGTCACCCACTCTCAGCTCTCTTGTCTCCCACTCCTGTCACTGCTACTGGCTCTTATATCCCCCGCTCACCAGCTCCTGGCCCCTGCCCTTGACGTCGGCTCCCATCTCCCATCTCCCCCGCTCCTGGCTCCCATCTCCCCCACTCCCATCTTCCCCGCACCTGGCTCCCAGCTTACTGTGAATCTGTACCGCCAGACAGCCCCCCCCCCCCCCACCAACCCGCCGGTACTGTTTTGTCGTTTTTGCCAGGGCACGTCTGGTCCCAGGGTTTGTCTGTCTCCTCGTAGAAGATGGGAAGACAGCACTCCATGGGTTGGTGGTGCACAAGGTGGAGTAATCCAGTAATGTATAGAAGGAATCTCTCACCAGATCAGTTTGAGCTTATTTATTTAGTGCAGTATGCATCAGGGTACACAATTCGGCCAAACATGACCTTCATCAGCTTGGCCTGTTTTGCCTTTCTCCTGGGGTCCATATTCAGGCTAAAAACTACTTTTCCAAAAAACTAATTTTTTCAGCACCAATTCGGATTAAAAACTTTCAATACGGGACAGTCATGGAAAAACCAATGTTTACGGGTTTTGGTGAGAGCCTTGTTCACAACCCGTAAACTCGTTGTGAACAAGGCTCTCGCCGAAATGCATAAACAATGTTTTATCCAGGACTGTCCCGTATGGAAAAGAAAAGAAAAAAGAAAATAAGTTTTTAATCCACATCGATACTGAAATTTTTTTTTCTATTTTTTTTTTGGATGCTGTAATTCTGCTTTGAAGTGATTCGTGCACCTGTGGATTTTTAGGTGAGTGAATGCAGCCGACTGGTTGCATGTTTTTGGAATAAAAAAAAAAACATATTTTATTCCAATGCTTTGGTACCATTTCAGTTAGGCAAGGTCTAAAGCGTCCGTGCTCTAGGCCTGCAGTGCATCTCTCTCCGCCTTTCTTCTTTGTCGACACGCCCCTGAGATAGATCTCCAGCTTGCCAAAGATGAAGATCCAGCCCAAGGGTATGAAAAAAAAGAATAGAAGAGGCGCTGCAGGCCTAGAGCACGGACACTTTAAACCATGCCTAACTGAAATGGTGCCGAACCATTAGAATAACAGTTGTTTTCAGCCTGAGAGAGACATAGACAGGCAGCAGGACCAGACATGCCTTGATAAAGATGACAAAACGGTACTGGTGGTTTGGGGGGCAGTCCAGCAGTACAGATTCGCTATAAAGGAATTGGAGACAAATGTTAAATTGCCCTGTAGCTCCTCCACAGGGGAAATGAAGCATTGCGCGGGAAAGCCGATACCGCGGTCCTTTTTTTAACCACAGCCCGGTTCCCGTGTACAGAGCTGTTCTATTCCCAGGCACCAGCTGAAGCACTGGAGGCGAGCTGGCTGCCCACCTCCAGTGGTTCCATTAGAATCAATTATATATGTGATTTTTTTTTAAAAATAATCCCTTTAAAAAGCTGTCTTGAATTTGACAGCGCCATTTTTGTATACAGACTGAGACTAGTATTGCAGTTCAACAACAATAAAGGCAGTAAAGCAAAAAATAAAAACAACAATAAAAGCAAAAAAGCTGATTTTCTTGACTAATATGATACATCTTATAAGAATTCTGTGAGCTTCCCCCACCATTGTTTATATTGTTTAGGCTGTGGAAGCTTACTGTAACCACAAAGCTATATACAGATGGGGGTGCATCTCATAGCGGTATGGTAAGATAGCATCGCTTAGTCAGTGTACATACAGACACTTAGGGAGGCATTTATTAAGTCCGGCGTTTTTTACGCCGGACGTAAAAATGCCCCCGCAGCTCCGGCGCTACGGAGATTTATGTAGAGGCGGACTGCCTCTACATAAATCCCGTGCGCGCCGTTGCGCACCGCCGAAAACCTACGCCAGCTGAGGACTGGAGTAGGTTTTCGGCGTACATTTTGGCAGAACGGATGATAAATCGCGCGGACTCTGAGTCCGCGCCCTCCGTTCCGCCCACTCTCCGCCCCTTTTCCGCCCCCTTTCCGCCCCCTGGCGTACTCGGCGGAAAGTGCCGATTTGCGAATATTTTATTCGCAAATCCGCCATTTTTGCTTAAAAAAAGACGCAAATCGGCACTTTCCGCCGAAAATCATCCATTCGCCGGATGATGCATGTGGCCCTTAGTGATATCTGCAGATGATTTATAGCCACTGACAATAAGGTAATGACAACAGAAAGCTCAAGGGATTCTTTTCTAAAGAACGAAAAAAGACAAGCGCAAAAAAGAAAAAAGTTCATGATTGGCTCCAACTTTTAGGAAAAGTACAACTATTTGATGGCCTGGCACAGTTTATGATTCTTTTGTACTATGATGAAACACTCAGCATTCACCTAGGGAAAAAAAAAAAAAAAAACATTAAGGACCAGCAAGTGATGCAACTAGCTCCTTTAAAAGCCTTGGTGCTAAGTTTCAGAAGACGAAAACTATCAACGAAAGCTGATCTATAGATACGGGTAATGGATCAGAATTTCTCCTGAATTTAGCTACCTATTTAGCCTTAGAACTGAAAAGTGGATCACACGACAGCTGGGTTCACACTACGTATATTTCAGTCAGTATTGTGGTCCTCATATTGCAACCAAAACCAGGAGTGGATTAAAAACAAAGTAAGGATCTGTTCACACAATGTTGAAATTGAGTGGATGGCCGCCATTTAATTGCAAATATTTGCTGTTATTTTAAACAATGGCTGTTATATTGAAAAAATGGCCGTTATTTACTGTTATATGGCGGTCATCCACTCAATTTCAACATTGTGTGAGCAGATCCTTACTTTGTTTTTAATCCACTCCTGGTTTTGGTTGCAATATGAGGACCTCAATACTGACTGAAATATACGTAGTGTGAACCCAGCCTAAGGCTGCGTTAAAAACTTGCACTTGATCGTATGGTTAACAATGTCCAACGTGTTTCGACGTTGAACCAACGCTTTCATCAGATGAAAATAAACTAATTCCAGCTGACATGGAGACTAGTAAAAAATTGTAACTTTATTGTGTGATGTTGAACTGATATAAAAATAATAAACCTGCTATACTCACCTCCTCCACTCCCCCACCGCCAAAGCTCTGGTCCCCCAATTCTCAGCTTCTTCCAGATTCTTGTGACACCCCACAGGAACTCTCCTGCCTAGCCAATCAGTGGCTGCAGAGGTGTCTTCCCTCAGTCGGTGATTGGTTGATCAGACCAGTTGCTGTGGGGATATGATATCACAGGAAACCAGAAGATGTAGAGAAGAACAGGAGCATTGGTGCAGCAGCTGTGGGGGAGCAAGGAAGGTTAGTATAGCATTTTTTTTTATTTTTACATCAACCCCCAGCCATTAATCAAATTTACATTTTCCCAAACAACACCTTTAACTAATACAGATTAGCCATAGTAAAAGGGGGAAACGGGGCCAGACAGTTTATTAACCCACATTACAAGGTCATATAACTTTGTAATGTGTGTTAATTAAGCAGAAAAAGTTAATGACCGCACTACCCCTTTAACCCGATATAATAATACTGCACAAGCCCAGCCGAGCTGCAATACCAGATACAGCCTATGACAAAGAATGGTGCACTTTCAAGGGGAAAAAAAAAATCTCTCTTTTTTTCTATGTTTGCTTCGATTTGTAATCTCTGTGTAACCAATGGAACAACTTTGTGTTTTTTTATCACCATTAGGAAGCCCCATATGTGATGTACAAAAAGAACGCCGATGAATTTGAAGGCAATGATAAGTTTGAGGGTTACTGCGTGGAACTGGCCCAAGAAGTTGCCAAGCATGTGGGATTCAAGTACAAACTCGAGATCGTAAAGGATGGAAAATATGGCGCACGTGATTCAGACATGAAAGCATGGAACGGGATGGTGGGGGAGCTGGTGTATGGGGTATGTTTATTCCATTTATACATTTTCTTATATACAACTTTGGGATTGCTTTTGCCTTATAGGGGTTTTTAATACAGGTAGGGCTGGGTTCACACTGTTTTTTTCACCAGTTTTTACGAAAACGGATGCTTTTGTGTGCATCCGTTTTTGATCCATTTATCCATTGATTTCCATTATGCATCCTTTTTTTTAATGTACACAAAAGTGTGGTCGACCACATGCGTTTTGATCTGTTTTTTTTTATAATAGAAGTCAATGGAAAAACTGTTCAAAATGGACGCACACAAACAGATGAATAAACATAGTGTCAACCCAGCCTATTATGGATAAATATATCTATCTATCCATTTTCTCATTGCTTTCATCGTCGCCATATGAATGCAAATAAGTAACATTGACAGAAGATGGCATCCTGATATATGTCGCTATATAGTTCAAGCTGAGATCTTTGCCACTGTAGACTACTATTGCAAGAGAGCAATATACAAGTCAATGGGGGAGATTTATCAAACATGGCATAAAGTGAAACTGGCTCAGTTGCCCCTAGCAACCAATCAGATTCCACCTTTCATTCCTCACAGACTCTTTGGAAAATGAAAGGTGGAATCTGATTGGTTGCTAGGGGCAACTGAGCCAGTTTCACTTTACAGCATGTTTGATAAATCTCCCCCATAGTATATGAAAGCCTATGTACAGGCTATGGACATGCCACAGTATACGTTAAATTACCTATTCGGACCGTATCCCAACTTATACCACAGTGGAAACAGGAAACACACAGTGAATGGGACCTGTTGATTGTGGTTGTAAAAGTGGGCCTTCCCTATCAGAATTTTCCACGTCCAAAAGTTTTTAGCTCTTTTATGACAGAAAACTGGAAATATGACCTACCTGTAGATATAAGGGTCAGTAGACGTCTCCCCTTCTATCCTTATGTATGTCAGCTAAGCCTTATCATAGACGCCAACATGGTAAGAAGGAGAAAAATCGATATTTACAAAATTTAGGCGAATGCCAGTGAGCCATATTCCGGCTTCCCATTGCTGTCACTGTAGGCAAATTTCTGCAATTACAGAATGTAATAAAATATTTATATATTAAAAAAGCAGCGATACCCGAGGCGTGTGTGTATCTAGTTTGTTAAGGCATCCCTACAGCAGGGAACAGGTTAAACTTAAAGGAAATTTCTTCATACCCCTTCAGGTTTTCCTAGTGTGAGGATTCCCAATAGGAGACCATGAGGGGAAAGGGAAGCTCAATGCTTTATTTATTACATTTACATGACCGATTGGAGTTTATACAGCGCTGTCTGACTGATTTCTATCTCTCCATCCAAAGTCTGCTCAGTGCATCCCCCCCCTTCCCGTCCTACTTTTATTTTTCCCCCTTTTCTACCCCCCCCTACGGCGATGGACATGTTTTTGCTTTACCTCCCTCGATGGAAGCTGGTAACCATGGCAACCTCACTATGGTGCCTGCGTTGCGGCCTGCAGCCATTATGGTAACCTTTCCTATTCTCACATGCTCTGTCTCAGTGGGTGCAGAATTTCAGCACTCATCTGACAGCGAGCCTACAGGATACTTTAGCTCTTTGCCCTGTACATCTCTAGGATGGCGTACGTGCCCTTTGGTTTACGGATATGAAAAGCCACTTAATGTATCTACATTATTATCTATTACTGGTACATGTCCTTTAAATTGCTGTTTATATAGATCCCATTTCGTTCATTTACTCGGCTGCTTTTTTTTATGAAGAGTATACAGTGTTTCTAGTTACAGATCGTGGGTAGGAATAAATCACATATGTGGCCTATGAATCCTATATCTAAAGGGGGTGCCGCATCACAGGCAACCCCTCTAAGGGCCAGTTCAAATGGAGTAAAACTGGCGGAACTCTCCGCGTGGAATCCCGCCAGCCTCAGTGTCAATGCAGGCAGTCTATGGGAGGGCTTGCACGTCTCCTCTCTCTGCGCCTCTCTGCTTAAAAGAATTGACATGTAAATTCTTCGACGCGGAGAGAGGAGGCGCAAGCCCTCCCATAGACTGCCTGTATTGACACGGAGGCTGGCGGGATTCCATGCAGAGATTTCTGCTGCGGAATTCTGCCAAAGAATCTGTGTGAACTGGCCCTAATACAGTAACCAGTATGGTGAGCAGTTGATCTTCACAGGATCAGCCGTGGCCCGTGGCGATGGTTGCAGGTGTTAGGTACAGGTGGTGAGCCCTGGTGTTTTCGGGCAACTTTGTCATGGTGGCCAGGAGTGGTAGTACCCACCCCGAACACACGGGCACCGGACCTTGGTAAAACTGCTGTGAGGTACAAGTACAGGGTGCGGAGCAAGAGATGACGTCCTGACTTAAACAGGGGTTTAACTTTACTTAGAAAAGCTGCAGTGCTCACAGGTGCTTAGTGCAAAAATCAACAATACTTTAGATAGACCTTTGAGGTACTGTACGCTGGAGAGAGCAGAAAAAGTGAAGACTTGTGTGCGAGGGTAGTATAGGGGCCGGATAGGAGCCCTTGTCTAATTAGTAACAGTACTTGGCCGGGATGTGTGTTGAATTGCTTGAAGAAGAACTTCTCGTACTCTCGTTAAGATACATCTGTAGATATCTGAACGCCTTCTGCCTACACTAGTTCGGAGACCGCCAAGAGAGGTAGTATGAGTCCCAGGCCTCTGTCTCTGGGTTTAGGTAACTAGTGAAGATTACCCCAATTAGTCAAGGGTAGTGTCTGAAAAATACTTTGGCTTAGTGCATCTTTGCGTTACTGGGGATCAGTCCCTCTTCCTCTCCTTAGGGAGTGACTAACTAAAGAAGATCCACGGCATAGACAAGGGGTTGGTCCTAGACTTGCAGTTACCTCACCTCTAGGGTTTAGCACTGCATACTGGCTGTTAGTCTCACGCTGAACTGAAGCTGAACTGAACTTCACTCCTCTAGGTCAGAACCTAGACTTGACAGGAAACCCCTACTTTATATAGGGTGGCATGACAGGAAGTAAGGGGGTAAAGAGAGTGCAAGAAAGGTAAAGTGGAGACAACTGTGATAGGTTGACCATAACACTGTTAGGCTAAACCTTTACACACAATTCAGTTGTGTACTGGGGAGAGTGGGACACCTAGTGGCTGAAGTGGAAATTACAGCTGACAGCTCTTGATTTGACACCTGAGAGAGTTACATTCTGAGAGGAGGTTAAAACTTAGAGACTCCTGTACTGGCACACTACAGGGGGACAGGATATCTTTCCACTTTCATTATGATTCCTTGTATAACACCTAATAACATTTCCTGCCGCATCTATTTATGTGGTTTAAACCATCAAGCAGGAAACCTATCTTTTTGGCTTATTTTCTTATTTTTCAAACCCGGGGCTCCTTACCCATGTGTAGACAACTGTTTCATGGTTCTTGCCCCTCATCAGTAACAAATAAGGTACTGGCTGGCTTTAGAGATGCCTTAGAACCAGCTCAGGGGATGTACTGGTTGTCATACAAGTGACGTCTACGTACCTATCCAGCACTCTGCTCTGTGCTGCACCCTGAGGCAAGGTACAATATATTTATATATTTTAGACTTTTAATTTGATGTTCACACCCTTGTCTTCTATGTCGCTCATTATTCTCCTTTTCCTTCTACAGAGAGCTGACCTCGCGGTTGCACCGTTAACAATTACATTGGTCCGTGAAGAAGTTATTGACTTTTCCAAGCCCTTCATGAGTTTGGGCATATCTATTATGATCAAGAAACCAATGAAATCAAAACCCGGTGTTTTCTCCTTCCTGGATCCCTTGGCTTATGAAATTTGGATGTGCATAGTCTTCGCCTACATTGGAGTTAGTGTGGTTCTTTTTTTGGTCAGTCGGTTTAGCCCATATGAATGGCACAATGAAGAGTTTGAGGAGGGAAGAGACCAGCCGTCTACGGATCATTCCAATGAATTTGGAATATTTAATAGCCTCTGGTTCTCCTTGGGAGCGTTTATGCAACAAGGCTGCGATATTTCCCCCAGGTGAGTCCAAAACATTTACTGTTACGAGTCTCTTATCTGGAACCTGTTTTATCAACAGATTTTTTTTTTTAGCAAGACTGTTGTCAAAGTTGCTTCATTTGTATAATTTAGAGGCTTTGGATGAGTACAAAAACTCTTCTGGGACATTCATAAGCCATAAAAGTCTGATAAATACAGATGCCACCAATGGTACCATCTCAAGAATGAAGGCCCCTGGTCCAGTCTGGCCTCATTGTGGTGAATAGTGTTGGTCAGTTTCATCCCACCGACTAGAATTAGAGCAAAACAGCCTTCTCCAGCCAACACAACTGCCCCAAAAGTTCTCTGGGACTCGCATCTATCAGACATTTATGGCATATCCCTTTACTGTCCCAGATGGGAACATCACTTTGAATTATGCATTTCTTTTGGGGGGGGGGGATCTTATGATGGGCAACCTGATGCTTACTTGGCTATATCAGAAGCTACAATAAACTTCAATGCATAGTAAAAAAAAAAAAAATTGTTAATATAGCACAAACAAATTTTCGGGGGAAATACATTGACGAGATCAGACTTTACAGAAATGCCCATCCATCAAGCCAAACATGATGAGTGAGGGCCCTGCTCGTAAGAGCTTACAATCTATGATGTGCACAAGCGGTGGTGGTATAGAAAATGGCAAACATAAGTTACTAAACTCCCATTTTCCCCATGAAATGAGGGCTGCCCTTCCACTTCTGGAGTAATAAGTTGAGTATCTTCCAATGCTCGAGTGCTCAACTAGAGTAACGAGCCCTGTTGAACAATAGGAGACTTGAGTATTAGTATTCGCTCAAGTATCAGGCTACTCGAAAGTAGTTGATACTTGAGCCGTTGATTGGCTGAGCGACAATAGCCAAGACAGATAGAAGACCAGAGTAGTAAGTACACTTTCCCCGCTCAAGCTACACCTTTGTATATTTAAGGCCCTTTTACATGGACCAGTTATCGGCTATGAACTTTTGTAGAAACGCTCATTCGACTAATAATTGGCCCCTTTAAAAGTGTCAGTGATCAGTCGACTAGCTGGAAGACATCTTTTTAAAAAAAATCACAATACCATTGTATTTAATGGGCATTATGATGATCCATGGCACACCAGCTAAGTAAATGTATTGTATAGGCCACATGAACAGTGCAGGGATCATTCTTGCGGCCTGAACCCTCGATTAATTGTACCTTGGTCCTTGTTTGCGGACGTTGACGGTCAAAGATTAGCACGTGTAAGAGAAACTTTAGCCTTGACCAAAAAAGAGGTCCACAGCCTCTTGGATAATTGAACCCATAGAGACAAGATGATTGATTCTTCTTGACCTGTAAAGCAGCTTTACTAACTTTTCCTGCTAAAGTTTTTGTTCCACTTTCGATGTCTTTTAAGGTAAGACTGTCATAAATGTAAGTGTCTTCAGTGCAGGAAATATTCCATTAAACATTACGTTCTCACCGGCCTGCAGATGAATGACACGATAATGCTGTTTTTACGTCCATTGTCCCTGTCATTATTAATAACTCCATTTTTCTGGAGCTGCAGGCCTCTAAAAGCTTTTCTATTTGTTATTAGGAGGTGGCGTTTCCTTCTCTAAAAGCTGCAGTCCTATTAGGACAATGTTCTGCTTCCTATTTATTTATTTTTTTGGTTTTATGATCAAGTGTTCTCAATGCTTACTCCAAAAATTTATGTAAGAGTTTAGGTGCATAATGTTTCACAAACATTTCTTCGAATGTGGAGCTTCCATTCTTTATGTGTAATTACGCCAGTCCCATATTGATAGTCGATTCTTAAAGCAAATGTTCCACCAGTACATTCGCTTTAAGTTTCACACATGGATAGAACGGTGTCGTCGCAGTGAAGCCGATGCCACGGTCCTTTTTTTAACCGCGGCCCAGTTCCTGTGTACGGCGCCATTCTATTCCCAGGCACCGGCCGAGGGTGAAGAACTGGAGGCAGGCTGGCTCCCCCAGTGCAAGGAAATCCCCGCCCCTCTATGATGTGGCTCCATTGATTCTTTTTTTTTTAATCAGAATAATTTTTTATTGAAAAAACTTTTTCACAAAACAGATTTTATCCCCGTACAATCGCAAGAACCCTAGAGGGAATACCCTCCAAATCACCCTCTCCCTCCCCCCCCCAACCCCCATACCTCCCTCCCACCCCTTAAAATGTCCAACTCCACACTCTATGTAAACATAAATCAAGTGCAATGGCTCCATTGATTCTAATGAAGCCGCATCATAAAGGGGGGGTTTCCACCCACTTGGAGGGGGCAGCCCGTCACCAGTGCTTCAGCCCGAGCCGGTGCCTGGGAATAGAATGGCACCATAAGCGTGAATCGGGCCGTGGTTCAAAAAAAGAACTGCAGCACTGGCGTCCCTGCACTGGCACCATTCTATCCATGTGCGAAACTAAAAGCTAATGTACTGACGTGGCCTACCAATAACAAATCAGTGGGAGTCTGACACTTGGTGCCTAACCAATCTGCTTATTGAAGGAACCATGGTGCTCATGTAGTGATGATTGGGTACCAGTCGGTGTTACACTAACGCCATGTGTGACATGGCAGGGTGGTGTTGCTAGACCAATGTCCCTAAGGTAATCCATAGTCTTCGTCAATAAGCAGTTATGCTGTAGCTTGTTATTTCCTTTAGCAGGTTTATAGGAACTTGTATAGGTCTAAAGCTTGGTGTAAGGCCTAGTACTAACACTTATTTTTAGTCATATTATTTGTAGCTTCAAAATGGCTGACACCTCTCTAGCTAGTGCCAGATTGACTTATAAGTTTTATCTCTCTGGACAGAGGGGGCTGGACATTCTTCTTTTTGCAGTGATTGTTTACTCTCAGCACACTTTATATGTGACCAATACACAACAAAGTTAAAAGGGTTGTCTGGCCAGGACACATTTTTTGAGCCATGCCTGGGAACTTGCGAAATTGCTTTGTCACATCCCCGAATGAGGATGGGAGAGCAGAGTACAGGTAGGGGGCAGGGCGCTAAGCGTATAATATATTTTTTACTTGACTGCTTTATGGACATGGAGCAAAAAGGGGTCCTGGCCGAACGACCACTTTAACCCTTGCATTGACAATATACCTCAGTATATCAGTATATACAACAAACACCATGCTGTTTAGTATGCTTAGTAAGTATTCCGTAGTCACACATCAGTACCTGATGTGCACACTGCAGTACCATGCATGGCCAAAAAGTATGGGGTTGTGCCTGGTAATTAAGGAATTCTAGTTGGTGTCAAGAGTCTTGCTCCTGCCAATCCAATATTAATGGGCAGTCCTACAAAAAGACCATTAAAGGGGTATTCCGCTGAAACATGACATATTCATTACATACTTGTTATTATCTATTCAGTCTCCTTCTCCCAGTTCTGAGCTGATGCTTTCTGCTGAAGACACAAAAAACTGTTGGTGAACTGCTCTCTCTATCTTCCCCTTCTCCCCCCCCCCCCTCCCTTCCGAGACCGCTGATGTACACAAGTCCTTGTCTGCAACTTTGTACCAACTTTGTAATGCCAGGAGGGATAATCACATTCAGTTTGTCAGCAACTTGACCTCAGATTAACCCTCCCAGCAGATAAAGCCTGCCAGGGACTTGTTTACATCAGCCATCTCAGAAGGGAGGGGGAGACGAGAGATAGAAAAGCTCACACAGTTTTTTGTGTCTTTAGCAGAAAGTAGCAGCTCAGAACAGGGAGAAGGAGACTGAATAGATAATATAAACAGACAATAGATAAGTATGGAATGATCTGTTAGTCACACCATGGAAAACAAAATATGAAAAGTCATGTTTGAGTGGAATACCTATTTAAAGTTCCATAAAATTTTTAGCGTACTGTGGCTTAAACTTGCTGGATAGCACCATGACTGTTTGTAAATGTAAAGATGTACTGTTGCTTGCACTTTTATAGGGGCAATCTGGCAGTCATTCCTATGAAGGAGCTTTGGCCATGTGTCGTGGACTATGTTAGGTGTACTATGGGAGCATTTTGGCTGAAACCAGTTAGTCTTTGCTTAGATAGGCCACCATTTACACTGGTTCATTTTGAGTGTGGTGTATATACATTACTATCGTCGCACCATTTAATATCATACTATAGCATTGTACATCCTAGGAAATGAGGAATATTTGGTGTTGCGGTGACTGTGATCTATCATGTGCTATTTGAGATTATGGAGTGCCAAGTACTGTTCTTGCACATAGGCCCTAATATATATATATATATATATATATATATATATATATATATATATATATATATGTCCACTCCTGAGGTACTGCATCCCCTTAGAAAGGAACAAGACAAGGTTAGCACATCTGTATGTGAAACTGTTGACCAGAATTGCCCCAAAAAAGTGTCCAAACGAGTCCAGAAGACCATAGGTGAACATTTCATAACATGGTGTGAAGTTCTCTAAACAGCTCTTTAGAGGCTATTTGGTGGTCCCACTTGTGACATGAACACTTATACTGTAGACGGCTGTTGTCTCTTGAAAACAACCACTTTTTAAACAGAACTCCATAAATTTGGCTTGTTTGGACAGAAATGTTAGGTTACTGCACGGGAAATGTAGTATTACATGGCAATCAACCAATGAAATGAACACCGAGCCATGTAACCCACAGACTGGCCAGGTCCACCACATCAAGAGTCACTATTTTCAAAGTTAATATTCCAAGTTTTTTTTTTTACCTACCATTTTCCCCTCCCCTGGTAGCCACAAGAGGACACATCAAGAGAAGGAGACAGCCTAGTGACGTACTACTGTAACCCCTGGAGTAGTGGATCCACTGGACCGTCACTAGCGATGGCACTAACCTCACCAGGGAGCGGAGTCTAAGGGGCCGCTGGTTCTCACCAGAGCCTGCCGCAAGGCAGGATGGACTTGCTGCGGCAGGCAACCCCCAGGTCACTACCCCTGGCTTGGTTGCTAGTGACGGCAGGCGAGGCGTGGCAGGAGCAGTAGGCAGGAGATGGTGCTGGCAGAGGTCTGTAGGCGTAACCGCAGGTGACAGGCTGAACACAGGAGCAATAGTGTAACAGAGGAGCAGGAACCAGGACTAGGGACCAGGTAGCGGACAGGAATCAGGAACAAGGACTAGGGACCAGGTAGCTGACAGGAATCAGGAACAACAGGGAGCTGGGCCGAACGCTATGGGAAGCATGTAGAGGCTCCAACACCTGGGAAGGGGCAGGGCAGGAACTTATAGGGGAGTGATTGACACTAAAACCAATTAGGAGTGCACTGCCCCTTTAAATCTGAAACAGCCGGCGCGCGCCCTAGAAGGCGGGGACGCGCGCGCCGGCCAGCACAGTGGGTGACAGGAGTGGGGCGAGGTAAGGCGCCCCCCGGGGCCGAACTAGTAGCAGCGCCGGGTCCCTGCACATGGACCCCGGCGACTGCATGGAGAGGTCGCGGCGGCGGCCCGGAGCACGGGACGCCGCCGCGGCCGTGACAACTATCTTCTCTCATTGCTAAATGTGTGGAAATGGAGTATTGGTGGGAGGCGAAAAACTAGGACAATGACCCATTACGAAAAGGAGAATGGGTCTAGGACTGGGAAATTGCTTTTCCCACCAGTTCAGCAAACTGGCTGTGATTTTAACATCTGATTCACTAGTATCGAGAATAACTGGTTTAATCCTAACTCTTATTCTTGGTGTATTACTTTCTTCTGGGACTCCTAAATGAAGGACTCCTCCCTATGAGACATATGCCTAAATAGGGTATAGGGCAGGGATGGGAAACTTTTGGCACTTCAGTTGCTGCCAAACTACAATTCCCATCATGCTTAGACAGTCAACTCTTTTGCCTTGGCTGTCCAGGCTTGATGGGAATTGTAGCTTTACAACATCTGGGGTGCCAAAGGTTCCCCATCCTCATAAGGCAAGGCCCTATCAATAAAACTTACCTCTATTCATAGACGAAGAAAAGGCATGATTGTGGAGGTCTAACTGGTAGGACCACTAATCTAAAAAGCGGGGACTAGATTCTCTTGTTAGAATGGAGAGGCGCTCATGCGTTCGCACCAGTGCCCCAATCATTGGAGATAGTCAAGCCCCATTCTCAATCATCTCCGGCAGCTCCATCCTGGTGGGCCAAACCTGGTGGGCCAAACCCTTGAGTCTGTCTTGGTGCCGCATTCCCTTTTAACAAGCCATGTTAAGTACATATTTCACGGTGACATAAGAATGTTGTTCATTTTAATACGTTTTGCTAGACACCGGCTACAGTCGCATAATCTAGGTCATTGGAATAACTGGAAGAAGAAGTTATTATTAATATGGTCCTTGGTAATTGCTTCTCCTATACTGTAACTTGTCGGAATCCTTCAGTGGCCACATTTTCATCAGAACATAATGTTGCAGAATTAACACCGGCTTATAATTCATTTTAATTATTTGGAGAGCGCCAGCGAAACCGCGGCTTCTCGAGCTCCCACAGAGGCCACTAATAATGTTTGTGTGAATACCCTGGTAAAATGCACACAGTGTCTACAGACAGCCCAATACTGAATGCCTACCCTGCGGGGGATATTAAGTACTTTCACTGCCTCTTTCTAAATTGTTTTTAAATGCAATGAAGTCCCTCTCGGTGCACAGATTTACAGGGCTTCGCTGTAGACGGCGAATCGACACAGCGTGGATACCGTCCGTAAACGCCTATCCCGTGAACCTGCATGCATAAACATGCATGACAAAGCTTGTCAGGGCGCCTTATCCATGCACTAAGGGGCATAGTGTTAATTAAATTTCAGCCGGCTGAAGAGAATATAACTCTCAGACATTGCAAGAGCCGCAGGCCTTCTGGATTTTATGTATCTGTAAAGGTCACCTCCTGATGAGGGATTTGGTGTTGAAATTGAGTTAGACAGTTGTGGAAAAATAAGGAAGGAATCAGTCATACCTCAAAGTAAATAGATGCAGGCAGGCATCCTCCGCAATGGTTTAGATTTTTTTTAAGTGGTACTGAATTTAGCTTTTTTTTTTTACATGTATGTGAAACACAATACAAATGCAGTAGGTGCTATAGGAACCAGCCAAGCCAATGCTGCAACCCCTGGATAATAAAGACTAGTAACACAGCATGCCACCCAAGCAACAAATCCCAAATCTTAAAATGCCTTCGCTTATCCTGCCTGTCTGCTGTACTGTAGGAACAGGGGAGAGCTTTATTATAGGTAAGTGTAAGGGCTCACAACAGTATGTGCAACAAGGTAGCACTAGGTCATGTCGGCCAATAATGTTTCCCACTAGTTCCCACTCGTTTTTGTTTTTGTAATTGTTACAATAAAAAAGGACAATAAAAAAAGAATACTTACCTAACCCTGGTCCATCACAACTCCTTCTTCCTGCTTCCAAGACAAACACTTGTTTACTGAACCTACCTTCGCAGACACTCACTGGGCAATAAATTAAATGTTAAAAGTAAATTAATTACAAAATTTTAATTGTCACAGAATTAGGCTATGTTCACACAACGTATCTTTTCGTAAAAGTACAATCGGCAACAAGGACCGTACTTTTTACGAAAAGACACGTTGCTTGGTTTTGTATATATGTACTATATACTATGTATACACATAGTATACGCTCCGGCTGGGATCTCTCGCGGCGCCGCAAACAACTGACATCTCAGTTTTCTGGAGCCGCAATTCCTTGAATACCGGCCGTAGAAACCCATGTCAGTGCACACCACGAAGTGAGTGGCTGCGGCTGCTCCCTTTATAGTGTGCAGTGAGGAGTTCTGATGCTGGCGCACGCTGGTGCCTAGTTGGTAGGATCCTATTTACATTGTGGGTTGGGCGCACGCTGATGCGCCGCATCAGAACACTGCGGCTGAAAAGATCATCCTGCCGGTACTGCAGTCCTGGCCAGGATTATCTTTGCAGAGACCGGCCGCTCCATGACCCAGTCTCTTACGCCATGTGAACATGGCCTTAAAATATATTGTCAGACACTTCTTTTTTGGCCACCACATGCCAAATAATGCCTGTATTTTGTCACATACAATTTTTTTCTAGATATTTTGGGATATAAATAAAAAATGGTCCTTATGGGGAGCTATAGCTTTTATGGTAGCCTCCCAAAAATAAAAAAAAATCACTTAAAAATATTGAAAAGTGGGCTCTAAAAAGGGCAAAAGGCATGAAAGCTTTTCCGCTTTTTGCATTTCAGACTTTCATTTTGTCTGTAAAATATTTTTTTTTTTAGCCGCATATAAATTGCTAAAAAAGTTGGAGGATGTTGACCTGCAGTTGCAAATATATTGAACAATTTTCCATATTGACTTCAGTGAGAAGGTTGATACTTTCAGTACCTCTTCAGAAAAAGAAAAGATTCTGTTAGGGCTGGGTAAAATACAATAAAAAAGAATACTCACCTAACCCTGGTCCATTACATCTCCCCCCAACTCCGGTTCTTCTCCTACCAGTCCCGCTATCTTCTTCTTCCTGCTTCCAAGACAAATACTTGTTGCTGGACCTGCCCTCCCAACCAATCACTGGCCACACTGGTGTCCCACATCCCACAAGCAGGAAGCTCCTGAAAGCTCCAGGGGAGAAGCAGGGGACCAGGGTTAGGTAAGTATATTTCATTTTTCTATTTTTCTACTTCCCAGCATGTTATTTTTTCACTAAATGCTTTAATACCTCTTCTTTAATGTAAGATGGTAATTTAGCCTCCTAGCACAAGGTTGTGTTGGAATACCTAAAGCAAGCCATAGACAGGAGTGGTACTTTTTCTAGAAAGAGGCCCTATAATATTTGGTGTGATCCATATTGGGGGGGGGGGTGGTGGCTCCATTATGGTTTTGCTGGAAGGGCTACTTAGAGTAAAACCACTACATTATGTCTATAGACCACAGCAAAGATCTATATCAGATAGAAATATTAATATATTACATCCAAAATACACTCAGTCAGTGACCTTTTCAAAGTTGAATCAAAGAAGAATATTCCACCATGTTCTTGCTTCTCACTTCAGCCTTTGATAGAGTCTTTTGACCATTCCTCTCTAAGGCCCTTTGGGTTTTTTTTTTCTTTTTTTATCAAAAGAACTTTCTGATCATTCGTTGTTGAACCACATTTGCTTGATGTACCAAGGCCTCACTACTTTGCCCTGTCTTAGTTTTGCATAACTTTTTGGGCTACTGATACTATTTATATAGCATCAGTGTTAAAGAGATGTTTTGGTGTTAGAACATTATATTTAAATAAAAATGTCACCCCGACACGTATAACTTACTAATATAGTGCTATCAAAAATTGTACTGGTTTCAGTGTGGTTTTGCCTGATTCACCCCTGAAAGGAAGGTATGTAGTCTTTTCATTTTCAGTAGTTAGTTTAATTTACAGAGTGTTGTCCGAGCTGCTCTGCGGCTCTACCTCCTGAGACTAAACATCTTTCCCTGGTGTCTCAGAAGGCTTGGTTAGATCTTGTCTCTGAGATTAAGCCTGAGTGGTGTTCCCACCACTGGCCAGACCCTACTGTCTGCATCACCACTCCCATATATATTATATAGACATATAGAGAGTGTGTTTATGGCATGCTGCCTTGTATTGAACAATGCCACAGGAAAATAAGCAGACCGGGAATGCATGCAGCATTTTTTACCAGAATAGCCCTTCAAGATGCTCATCTACATAAGAAAAAACTCAGCTGGCCCACTTAACTTTACTTTAATTGCACGACTATCTCGTATGTGTGTGTGTGTGTGTGTGTGTGTGTAGGGAAATGGGGACTCTTCTCCAAAGATGATGTTGGGGGAAAAACAGGTCAGGAATCTTAAATTCGTATTCCATATCCTTTCGATGAGATAAGCTGCCACCAAGGGTGTCTGCAAGTGGCTTACCCCCCTCTTCTCATTCAGAGCACACACATGCATGATCGAACTGAGAATGTACCCCTCCTCTCCCCCTAGGGAATGCTTAAACATTCAACTGAGTATTATTGAAGGTGTATAGGCACTGTAACACCTCCAGAGGAGATTCACCAGCACTGTCCTGTTCACTCCTCTGCTGTACTTGTGCTTGTCCTGAGGCTGCTTGTGTCTTCTGCCATCTTCTTTCTCATTGTGCTGGGATGACACCACTGGCCAGTAGGGTTCTCATGTGGCCAACTGCACTAAATTTATAGAGGCACCTTGTCACCTGCTACTGTCGTCTGGCAATCCAAAGCCATCTACATATACTTAAACTTGCTCTACCTGCTCCTCTCTGCCTGAGCATTGTTAGAATGCTGCATTCCAAGTAAAAAGGTTTTTTTTGTGATTCTGCTGACCCTTAGTGTATCATGACCTGTGCCTGTTCGCTTTCTGCATGATTCCTGTCTGCATCATGTGCCCCTACTTTTGCCGACTGTCTGACCTGCCTCTGAAGCTGCCCACCTTGACCTTTTAAATGCCTGACCATGATACCCATATCAACCCAGGTACTTCACTGACTCTCCTGCTGATTACCTGGCTGGCTGACCATGCTTACTCAGCCTGTTGCCCAATGCTTTGCACCCCTGTGGTTCTTGGGAACCAGCTGCTGCTCACACTGGTATCACACTTGTGGAGCAACCTGGTGCCATCCACAGAACTCCAGCTTCGGACTGGGAGTGGAATAAAGGGTGAAGACAGTTAAACTGCTCTCCCTGGTGTTGCCCAAAGTCAAACTGGTTGAGTAGCGGGTCCAAATTCACTGTGACAGTCACCTTTAAAGTAGCTGAAGCATATGGCTCTTGGTCAACAGCTATTTTATGGGTGTGACCTCCATAAGTGATGCCAGAAGTTTCTGGCAACTGCTCACCATTTCACCTAAGTTCAAAGACAAGTTGCCCAGTTGATGGAATAATCTTCTATTGCATTGGTTAAAGATCTTGTGATTAGAGATGAGCGAACATGCTCGTCCGAGCTTGGTACTCGTTCAAGTATTAGGGTACTCAATGGTGCTCGGTACTCATCTTGCGATACTCGAGACAATGTCATCTCCCTCTTCCTGCATGTTTGGTGGCTTTTTTTCTGCCAATAGTCATGCCGGAGAGTCTTTGGGAGCTCGTAGCATCACGTGGGAGCCCTACATGTCGATAGCAGCGATTGGCTGGCCAGATTAAATGACCTGGGCATGTAAGAATCTCGCCAAACATATGAGACAATTCCATTCTGACAGCCCTTTTGCTGTCAAATTTCAGGTGATTGAGGTGCTACGACCTTCACCTAGGGGGGTGACCTGGATACACGCCTTCTCCAAAAAGAGACCCAGTGGATCTACAGGCTAGGCACTGTGAATCCACGGGGTCTAAATGAAGCACTTGTATTTTCATCTTTCATTACTTAGCGCTTATCTGTTTGCTCGTGGTGATTGGTTGATTAGTCCAGCAGGATTACCAGATAGTATCTCCCTCTTATCGTGGGGGGATCATGGACTTCTGTCCAAGTAATATCAGTGGTATACATCTCTTAGAGCTAATAGTACTGTGTTGCTATACCTATACCTTGCTACATCGATTTATATGTTAAGGATGGTTATCTAAAGACATTCCGGAGGGTAGTATACCTGGTCTCCATCACCGTGCATATCACGAGCTATTTACTGTATTATTGTAAGGTTTTTTATCTTATCTTAAGAGGTCCATTCTTTGATTAGAGGAAATTTTTACAGCAGGAATTTGTTTAAGGCACATCCTTTTTGGAGTGCTATATGTGTTCCCTGATGAATCCGTCTATCGTTGGGACGGTAGAAACGTGTCGGAACAAGTACTGTGTTTGGAACACGTACTGTGTACATATGTAATTGTATATCTTGCTGCTGCATTCATTTTTTTTGCAGGTGTTTTGAGCTGTCACGTTTATGCACTCTTTTCTGTCTTGTGTTTCTACTTTTTTGTTTTCTCCTGGGCACTTACAACAGGAGAGGGACTGTCACCATGGTTGGGGTCACCCTGTTAAGGAGGTGGGTTCCCCAAAAGGCAGGGAAAGAGGATATTTGGGTTGAGAGTAGGGTGCACCTGACCCCCCCCCCCTCCTACTCCTTCTCTTCTTTTCAAAGTGTCCTGCCTGCAGTCCCGCCCATCAGTATCTCCTGATCTCTGTTAGACCATTGATTCCCCCAATTACAAGTGCCCATCAGGAAACTACACTGTACATAGAATTCACTACTGGGTGTCTATGTTTGTTTGTATAGACCGTGTTTTTATATGAATTATTAAAAGTTAAGTATTAACTAGTCCCTTAGTGGTCCTTGTACGCCGGTGATAATAATATAGTCTTTTTGACCATTGGGCCTGATTTCACTAGTGGAAGACGGCACCTTTATTTCCGTCATTTGGATATTCATATAAGAATCAGGTCCCGCAATGCTCACTTCAGAAGCAGGCTGGATGAGCACAGGGAGAGAGCTGCTGTCAGGGAATTAGTGTGCGGTTTAGCAGGAATCCGATACGAAGAACCCAACAATCCTTCTAAGGGCTTAAAATTTTCAAAACATTTTTTTTTTGCTACTCTTGGCTGCTGGCTTGGACTTGTAGTGCTGCTGTCAGTCGTCAATTTGTCCTGATGTTGACATTACCTTGGCTGGCTGGGATCTGTAGTTCAGCTGTACCTATTCTCACTGTGCTGTGTCCTGTGCAACGGGTGCTTTACAAAAAAAAGAAAAGCACCAGTTACACACATACTCTATACGTCTACCCCCAAAACTGCTGTCAGTAGTCAATTCTACCTGTTGCTGACATTCTCTTGGCTGGCTGGGATCTGACAGCCATCAGCCATCAATAACATGGAGGTCTGCTGTGCAGTAAGGAGAGAGCCAAGAAGGAAGGGGAGTCATTGTACGGGGAGAGATATGGGGATCAGCGAAGTACAGCTACTGCATCAGTGTGTGCAAGGCTGTACTTTAACCCCTGATAGACATCAATCAACTCAATAGATTACTGGCCCAACAATGAACAGAAGTTGGAGCGATGGAGGAGGTACAGGAACATGGGGGAGAGAGCCCGAAGCCCATAATTTGGCTTACTGTTGTGATTAGCCAGCCCCAGAGGCATCCATGCATGCTGCCCCTGCTGTTTCCTGTCCATTAACATGTTGTTTCCATCATTTTCTGAGGTTTCCAGGTTTTCACGCAACCTTCCCTGTGCAGAGCTTTGGTCCCCTGCAAAAATGCTCGAGTTTCCCTTTGACTTCAATGGGGTCCGTTACTCGAAATGAGCACCCGAGCATCGGGAAATATTTGTCTCAAGTATCGAGCACCCGAGCCTTTTAGTACTCGCTCATCACTACTTGTGATCTGTAATATACTGTACATTCGTTTTTCAGTTGTGGTGCTTCATTCTTCTCCCGCATCTCCCAGGTAACTAGTATTTATCGTCCCCAATTGGTAAAATCACCCATTCCCACCAGCAAATCCTCTTTTTCTAATTTTTGAAAAATTATACTTTGCATGCAGAAAAGCACCATTAAAGTCAATTATCGAGCTCAGCAATTGCTTTTTTTTTTTAAGGAAATTTCTAACTGAATCTATTTCATGTATCTCCTTTCATTTAAATGTCACTGTCCTAGGAGAAATACAATCAACTTAAGAAGTATCAGGAGGTGATAGTTAAAATGTCAAGTACAGTAGTTAAATGATGTATTGTAGGATCAAACCATGTTAATTAAAGGTGATAGAAGCACTTTAAAAACTTTTTTTTTTTCATAGACCTATTCTTGTGTCTCCGTTTTTCTTTTCCAGAGGTGTTTTATTATACTATATCTTAATGCTTTAGTAAAAGATGCACAATCTATGCTGGTCTATAGTTGAGGAAGGAGTTCTGGTTGACTGGTATGCCCAGGAACTTGCTCTACGATCATGTACAATTGTGGGGATGAAATTACGTATGAAAGTAAAAAGCTTCTGTATGAACATACAAAAGAAATTTGTGAAAATCTAGTGAACATAGGTGGACAGGTAGAAGAAGATGCTTTATCTGCGGTTGGACGTAAAGATTGGTGGAAGAGGTTGCTTGCGAGTAGAAGAATAGTCATAAACAGGATAGTAGGCATGTCAAATGTAGAGTGTATTTTGGTTAATTCCTAACTCATCCAAATCTTTTTTTTTTTTTTTTTTATCAATATCACAGACAGAGGGTGTATAGAGGGTACATTGGTCTCACCAAGGTTTGGTGCTTAACACTAAGTATCTGGGGCAAAGATTCACTTAAATGCCCTAGGCCTGTATCTAGATACCCATGGTCAAGATAAAATGGCTCATTGGTGCTTCTCTTGGCACATGCCCAGTTGCCCACCCACTAGTAACACCCCTAATCAGAGGGACCTAACAGCACCTTTGAAATAGTAAAAACTCCCTAATATTATAAATGGTATATGGAGCTTCCTCTCTTTGCATTGGTGTCCAGGAACTTTTTGTTACACCTCTGGTCTTGGGGTCAAAGACTCTGAGATATGGGTAGTAGTTTAGCAGGGTTTTTAATGACTAACAAAATATCTGGCATGCATGGTTACAATGAACGATGGCAATGGTGACTAAAAGGGAGCCGCTATGACAAGTAGTATTCTATAACTTCTGTAAATGTTGAGGTCAAGCACGTGTGTACATATGTCCAACATGCTAAACATACTGTATAACAACTTGTGGTTCTTCCCCACAGGTCTCTCTCAGGTCGCATAGTTGGTGGTGTCTGGTGGTTCTTCACTCTTATCATCATCTCATCTTACACAGCAAACCTAGCAGCCTTCTTGACGGTTGAGAGAATGGTGTCACCTATCGAGAGTGCCGACGATTTGGCCAAGCAAACAGAGATTGCCTATGGAACGCTAGATTCTGGGTCCACTAAAGAATTTTTTAAGGTTAGATGACATTTTCTTTACTGTCCCCATGGATCAAAGTGGTGTCTTTGACAGCTGTCGGTTTGGGTCATTGGACCTGGACATGCAGACATAATATGGACACAAATTTGCTGAATAATTTAAAATGTCTGGTTGGTGCACAAGTGACTCTTCAAGGATGTTCCTGAACATCTTCACAAAGTGTGCAGTTGTAACAACGGCCGTGATTACCGCGGAACTTATGTTGTGTGAACATTGCCATATGTATCACATAAAGACAAAAAAAATATCTAAATTGGGGTCATGTGGTCATGGTTAAATTAAACCTGTCATTTTTTTAATGCTGCCTGAACCAAGAGTACTTGGGGTGGGGGGTTCTGACATCTTCTCCTTAATTGATAGATCTCTCTGTTTTAGTCGAGTAAAAACTTTTGTCAGAGAGACCTATCAAATGTTTCGACCCTGAGCAATTCGTAGAACGAGTGGGAAGACCACCTTGCTGCCACACTCCTGAGACCTAGACGGAACCCCAAGACTTGCATTCAAAGTCCATCTAGATAACATAACATGGAGCCTGGAATGCATACATACGCTGCATGTGGACTTCTCCTAGAATAATAAGATCCCAACCGATCAAAACTTTTGATATGTCTCTCTGTTTTTTGTGATAGTGCCCATTTAAATCTGGAGGAAAAGGTAGAAGCCACTATTGACCATCCCAATGACTCTTGGTTTAAGCACCATGAAAGCCATGATAGGTCACTTTTAAAAACATGGCTAGGTACAGTTTTCCTTTAGTGCTGTGTATGGTGTTTTTGGATTTGTTGTTTTTTAATGTCTCCTATGTGGTGCTATAAAGGCATTTGGTGTTCCGACCCCGTTCTTCATACAGATGTTCACTTTGAGGCTGAAGTGAACAAATGAAGCGCATTCATTTCCTAGAAGTAGCTGGGGTGTGCTGAGCATTAGCATTGTAAATTTGCTTATGTTTACTTTTTCTTGCATTTCCATAACCCGTCATAAAACTGTGATCTTCCTCGCCGTCATTAAGCCTTACTTATCAAACGCCGCATCTGGTCTCCCCGCCATTAAATTGACACAAAAGAACCATTTTCGAAACTTGTCTCACGTTGCCGACATATCAAAGTATTTTGTGCCTAATTTGTATTTCAAGCCTGTTTTTATTCTTTTCGCTGGAAGCGGCGTTAGTGTAAGCGGAGAACGCTGCGTCTGATGAAAGGTTTTTAATGAGGCATTAAACTTTCCGAATGGCCACCTCAAGAGTTTTCTTATCCGCTTCATAATGTCTCCCACCTGCCTATTTAAAAAAAAAAAGTGTATATCTTTGCTGAGTTTTCCTTAAATCCTTTGCAAAGTCCTCTTCTCTGGTCTTCTGTTTTCCTAGAGATCTAAAATTGCTGTTTTTGAGAAGATGTGGACGTATATGCGTTCGGCCGAGCCGTCTGTGTTTGTTAAGACAACTGAAGATGGAATGAACAGAGTTAGAAAGTCTAAAGGCAAATATGCCTATCTCTTGGAGTCCACCATGAACGAGTATATAGAGCAGCGAAAGCCATGTGACACTATGAAGGTGGGAGGTAACTTGGATTCCAAGGGCTATGGCATTGCCACCCCCAAGGGGTCACCTCTGAGGTAAGTAGCTGAGCTCTGCCTAAATGTCCATTGATTTGCTCTTCGGCTGTATACCCAGGGGTACATGGAGCACAACCGGGTTCTCCTTTAAAAACCATCACTTCCTATCATTCCTATCACATCATCCATCTGCTTGGTGTCATGTCATCCTGTTATACATTTATTTGTGTTCCGAGTATAGAAAGTGAATGTTCCACCAAACAATGATAGGATGTTGGCTTAGAATATGATGTAGGTTCTGTTTTACTGGTGTACATGTGGAAATGGGAAGAATTATTTTCTGCCTTTGCTAAATCGATAAATTACATCACAAGGCAGCGAAAAGGTCAACCTAACAGAATGAGTTATGAGAAGAGAAAGAAGGTGACGTCAGATCAGAGATGAAAGAGAACCTGAAATTGTTAGTGGTCCCTTAAAATTAGATGGTACGAAAGTAGTGGGGACTGTAGAAGTGTCCAATTTATCTCTTCCTTATATGCTTCTCCTATGAGATATTTCATATCTCAACAAAAAACACCAATATTGGTGCGAATGGCCAACCTTTTAAGGCTCATGACTTTTGGTGGCAGATTTTAGGTTCGGAGAAGGACTGGACAGTTGGATTTCAACTGCCTGATTCTATTGCCCTAGGTTAGATAAGCTTCCAGATGAGTCTAGCAGTAGCTTTCCTCTTGCTATTCAGAACACAGGTTCCAGAAGTTCCTGCCTACTGATAATCGGACCCTTATCCATATGGCCAGCTTTAGGCTCTAGCAACAAAACACAGCAATCACTGAGATCAGCGGAAAAAAAATCCAATGAAGTACTCACTCAAAAGTCTCCATTGATACATTTCCCCCTATAAATTTAAATATGCTAAAAAAGTTGCAAGTCTGAAAACACAAAAATAGCCAGATATTCCTCCATGGAAAGAAAACCTGTTGCCGACAAGAGCCTCAGAGTGGGGAGATCACCAAACCACCCTGATAGGTAACCCCTCAAGTCCTGGAAATACCAGAGTGGCCCCTTTTGCGTCAAAAGTCTAACTCAGTTGCGAGTATGGCAACATGACAAGGGTTTACCATAGTCAGGCATCCATCTACAGACAGTTGTTTCGGGGTTGGCTTTGGTAAACCCTTGTCATGTCGGAACTAGTTTTCCTTTCCTTGAGGGATATCTGGCCATTCACGTGTTTTTAGACTCGCAAATGAGGCTCCACAGACCCTTTTTTTGCATGCTTTTCTATCACTTTCACCCTTTACATTTTACATATGCAGGAGAGAAATCTTCCAGCATACACCCAAACCTGAATCCACTCCTCTGGCCTTAGAGTCTATATTGGTCTATAAACATGTCCACCATAAGTACTGAGAAGGTATCCCATCACATGCTCTGATCAAACAGAACAGAGCCTTGGGGGTACCACTGAGTGAATACAACTGTCCCCACAGTTTCAACCCCCTAATTTTAATGGACCTCTTCTGGTGACATGCTGCTAAAGGGGTTATCCAGCGCTACAAAAACATGGCCACTTTCCCCTCTACTGTTGTATCCAGTATGGGTGGGGTTTTGAAACTCCGTTTCATTGAAGTTAATGAAGCTAAATTGCAAACTGCACCTGAACTGGAGACAACAGAAGGGGCAAAAGTGTCCATGTTTTTGTAGCGCTGGATAACCCCTTTAAGGGGATCATCCTTTATTAGAAGAAAGAGTCCATTTTTACCAGAAACAGAACCACCTTTGTCTATAGACTGTGTCTTCTATTGCAGCCCAGTTTTATGTACTTGGATGGGGCTGAGTCACAATACCAGATAGAAGTGGTGCTGATTTTGAGAAAAGTGACCATTTTTCTATTGCAGGACATCAGAATTTCTAGGTTTAGCCATAATACAGTGTAATACTATGTCAAATTGTATAATCATACCAATCATTTTGCACTGGTCGATGTAAGGTAGGTTTATTGTCCTCCACAAAGGTTCTCTGTGTACTTTGGAGTTTGTCAGTGTTAATTCACCTTCTATTTCACTTTGCTTCTATAGTTAGCCATCTACTTCATACTCTTTTGTCTTTATAGTGACTCTTGACCCTTAATTTTAATTCCCACCACGTCCCAAAGTCATCTATATTTAAGTGGTTTGACAAGAAAGATAGTTAGGAGTTTGCGAAAGGCGGGCATGACTGACATATTTCTGAATAGATCTTGACTAAGTTTCTGATAGGTCATTAATAATCTAAGATCAAACGAAAGGACACATGAAAGGAGGTAACAAAGTTACAGGTAGCACTTTAAAAAAAAAAAAAAAAAAAGAAACTCTATAGGAATGCTTGAGAGTGGAGATGATATATCCTTTAAATTAAGGCCAGTATTTAAAGGGATATTCCTCTGGATTATTTTTGCATTGCATGACAGCAGTAATTGCTGCTACCTGTAGTTATGTTTCCACTTCGGGAAAATATTGGGTAAAGGCAGCGTCTTGTCAAATAGACAGATGCTAATAATGATCATGATCATTATTAGCGGTCGTCTTTGTTATAAGACTGCCTCCTTCCTCGATATTTTCACAATATTGAGAACGGTCCAGAACTGCAGGGCTGCTTAAGCCCTGATCCCGACACAGTATCAAGATAATACAGCCATACATAGACTGTATAATATCAATATATAGTAACCAAAGAATAATGTTCAAAAAGTACTACCGCAATTCCCAAGTATTCAGGGAAAAGATTCAGTATCAATCTCTGAGGTTTCTATGCTGAAGAGTCCAGTCCATTGAGTGGCACCGCCCACTGGACCCCTTAACACAAAATGATCAGGGATTTTAATTAACAAGGTAAAACCTATACTGAATTTTTTCCCACAAAGGTATATTTCAATCTTCTCAGTTCTACTTGCTATATTCCCTGATGGTGATAGATTAGATAGCATTGTCTTGATGACAGATTCCCTTTAAATTCTTTAAAAAAAAAAATTGTGTCCATGTTACTAATTTTTTTTTTTTAAATCCTGAAACCTTCCCATTTTGGCTCTGATCAAAGAGCTTCACTGTAGACTGACACTTCCAGTTCTGTACAGTTCTCCTCTCGGCAGACATCTCATCATGACAGGCAGGATTACAATATATTTGCAGTACCCACTGGGGCCCCACAATCTTTATTCCTTATCACAGACATTTCTGTAACAGGGAATTTTATATGAAGCAATGAGTATATTTTTTATGGAGTATGGGAGGAAACCTAAGGAAAGCTACTGTGTCCTATAAAAAATATATTAAGGCCCAGAAGTGAATTGTGGCCCATGGAGCCCGATGCGACACCGTGGCTAGTTACGACATGAGAAAACCAAAAACTGAATTGATATTTAATTCCTCCACCTAACACCAAACATATCCTTCTGCATGTAGGTTGCAACCCCATACGTTTACAGACGCATGTCCTTGTTCTATTTCGCTCACAAGATATTTTCATGGCCCGAGGCTGTAAGATATAAACTGTCTTGCTGCAGCAGAAAAAAAAAACATGAAGCGTACAGACAGTTCAAGAGAAATGACGGAGGATTGTTGTAAGTGCTACAGTGTAGAGCAGACACATCCTTAGATAAAGACTTGCTTTAGTACAACCAGATAAAAAAAAAATCTCATAACCGTTGAGCCTTCCTCTTATTTCCTCAAATCCTTATTCAGTCAAATTGTTTTTTTTATTTATTTATTTTTTTAATCCAATGTATAGGATTTATGTGCTGTTTAGGCAACATCTCTGCTCTCGGGAACATGGGTGATGATACAAAAGAAGAATAGGGTCAGATTTACTCAAAACCACAGTAGAGGACCATACATCCTTTTTTTTCTTTATCTACAAGGGTGGCCATCCAAAAAGTGTTCATGGGGGGGTTAAATTGTAAACATCTTACTTAAGGCCCTATTCCACGGAGCGATTACTGGCCGTACTCGGCCAATATTGGCCGTTATGTTCGATAATCGTCCCGTGGAATAGAAGGCAACGATCAGCCGACATTGTTAATGTCGGCTGATCGTTGCTATCTTTTGTCTTTCAACATGTTGAAAGACAAATGACTTTGATAGCAGCGATCTGATGCCGTCGCTCCGTGGAACAGGAGCGGCCTCAGCAGACCGCCACTATCCTCTATGGGCTGCCCGGACAATCTAGCGATCACCCGGACAGCCCCCTTGCAGCTCCTTGCAGCCCATCCCGCACTCAGCCGCTAGCTGTCGCCGCGTGTAATAGCGGAAGCAGCGAGCGGGAAACGAGGAGCAAACGAGCGTTGACATCGCTCGTTTGCTCCTCACAGTCTTCCAGTGGAATAGGGCATTTAGAGGTGAGTGAATTTACAGTAGGAACAAAGAGAAGCCTGATGAGTAGAACCCCGATAGGTACAAAGAGCCTACTGTGGCTCATCTCTAATCTCTAACCCCCATTCCAAAGACAATACAGTACAAGGTTAGCAATGCAACATAAGGTCACGGAACGGCCGGTGTCAAAAAAAGATCATCCCGCCCAGTACTGCAGTGCCGGCCGGATGATCTTTACAGTCGCTGAATTCGGATGCGGGCACATCCATGCACGCCTGCATTCGAATTCTCCACTGCACACAATAGAGCTTGCGTCCGGAGCCGCACACTCCATTGTGTGAACTGACAGGTTTGATACGTCAGTTTCTTGTGGCGCAGCTACGGATCCCGGCTGGAGTGTATACTATGTGTATACACTCCGTCCGGGATTGCTTAGAAGGTACCATTACGTGAGTACCGTAGTATTACTACGGAACTTACATAGTGGGAACATGACCTAAACCAGTCCTGGAGTCACAACATCCTTTAGCCTAAAAAGCAGGACAAAAGAGGGACAGACTTCCACTAGGCATAGGTTCGAAGAGGCTATATTACATGGCTCTGATTTTACATGGTACATTGCAAGCTGTAAATCACAATTCACAAGAAAAAAAATTCATGGCATGATGCATCATATGCTTATAGGGTGTTGAGAATTGCTGTATAGAGGTAGAGGGTAGAGAAGGGGCAGTATACCCTTCCCAACCATTGTCCAGTGAGTCGAATCATTGCTCCTCACAGAATATCAGCAAGTGGATTCTGGTCTTCCAGGGGGGCACAAACTTTATCCCTACTAAATCAATGCTGCTGTTGTCTTACTCTCCTGCTATAGCTATTAGGTTACTTTGGGCCCTTTTCTCATGGACTTCGGTCTCAATGAAGTCTCTACTGGCACATTACTAAGCAATAGGCCTTTTTGGGTCTAGTGGTTTCCCATGTTCATGAGTCTCTTACACCTAAAAGATTTCATACAACCTCTGCAGTAATTTCTCTCCCACACATTGGTTCATACTGCCTTTTATTAACTTGGTGTCCCTGGTTGGAACTGGCATGGAGAACTACATACCCTCCCAGGTGCGGCAACAACATGTGACTGCCAGGACCTATAGATGTACCCAACACCTATAACAACCAAACCCCCAAAGTGTAAGCCCACATAATAGTCAAAAATTACAAACATATATATATATATATATATATATATAATATAAATATATAAATATAATAGCTGACTGGCTGAATTTAACCTTAATGCTGATTGGCTATGCTGGGATTTCCTGCTCCGAGAGAGGCAGCGCTGTCTTATTTAGTGATGGACACAGAGCAGTGTATAGATCTAATGCAAAAGAATGCCAAGAGTGATTGAAATAGGAAACACTCAACTTGATTCCGCTTGAATTTTTTTTCCCGTAAAGTGCTGCTTTACGGTACTTAATTAATCTATATGCCATTGATTTATGTTAAACTAATCGTCTGTGTCCCATCTCAGCAGCTGCCAGGATTTAGTAAAATGTGCATATCGTATGGCTATTTATCTGTTTTTCGCAATACACTAAGAAGGCTAAATCCCCCGCAAAAGGATTACTTTAAGTGTGAGTTTAAAGTTTAATTCCAATCATAGAGGATTATTCATAGGGTGAGTGGAGCCCTATTAGCAAAGACAGATTTATGCCTACACATGCATTCTCTGCTTTTTTTTTTTTTTTTTTTTTTAAAGAAGGTTACGGTATGGGTATGTTCACACTGGATAAGTGACCCTGCACTGGAGGCAAGCTATATACAGGTCTTGGAGCCTCTATAGGGGCCAATCAACTCTTTTTAGGGCCATCCTCCCTTAAATTATGTAGACTTAAAGTAAAAAAAAAAATGAAAAAATTAAATAACTCAATAGGGGTTGTAATCACAAGCAGTTTTGCAATATACTCTATATTTTATAAATTTTCTTATGTTTAAATCATCATTTTTATATATATATATATATATATATATATATATATATATATATATATACATATATATTGCCAAACTCTGGTCCATGCCCCCTCCATGACTATATTTTTAAGTTCAAAATAAGAGACCAAACATAGGAAGTCCCAGTCCTTTGTGCGTGATCATCATGCAGGTTGTATAGCAAATGAGGGCAATAAACTTCGGCTAATTATATTATTAACTTTTACTAATCACATTATCATCAACTATGCAGATTACTAAGGGACGGCACGGAGAGGCACTTAGTCAGTATAATGTCACTGTGTGGTTACAGAGGTTTTGGTGCTGTGTGACAGGAGAGCTGACCATACAATGCAAGCAGGATCCTCTGCTATTGAATATGGACACATAGCAGCTTTACATATGCGCAGTGAAGACTTGTCCTGTTCCGTGCAATAGTTGTAAATCAATATCAAGCCATGTCTTTGAAACTGGAACTTTTTGTGTTTGGTCCTTCCCGTGCCAAATATCAGCACAGAAGGAGCATGGGGCGCAGTCTGACATGAAGGAAGACCCCTAGTGGCCATATGTATATTGTTGATTTGAACATAGAAAAAATGGCCTGATATGGTTATTATCTATTACTGGTCTCAACCTGTCTGTGATGATAAAGAGGAGACTGCTGAAATTATTTTCTATACAGAACAGGAAGTGTGAGTTTATTATTAGTCCTAGTGGCCAGAGTGAGATAATAAAAGAAAGATAGCTAGTAAAATAATAGTAAATGAGAAATAGTATCATAAACCCCCTTTCCCCTGAGAGTATCATAAAACACAGACTGAGGAAACCAGACAGATTCCATATAGGCATTTCTTATCTTTCAACTCACTTCCATTCCCTCCGCAGGACGCCTGCTAACAGTCCGTGCTCTGTATACAAACACATATGCCTGACTCCAGAGAGTCCTACATACCTTATTAGCATACACAGCACAGACTATTTGGGGGCTTAAAACAAAGGAATGAAAGGGAATTGAAAGATACAAATTATGTATATGGGATCTGGGTGGTTTCATGCATAGTCACAATATAGAGAAAAGAGTTTAATATGAAAGATTTATTCAAATGGCCCAAAATCAGCAGGAATAAGACACGGAAAAGGAGCCATAACTAACTAAAATAGTAATAATATGGACTGAATAGTAGAACTGACGGATCAAAACAACTCAGTGGGTATTCATGCAGTTGTATGTAAAACCACATTGTGATATATCACTGGGTGTTCCTAGGGTCATACTGGCCACCATAGTGGCCAAGGCTATGACATAATACCAGGACTCATAAGGTCCATTACTGATGACCACCTTCTGAAAATGACAGTATAGCAGATCTCTTCTCACTAAGTGCAATCTAATAGAATTGAACTGTTTCTGGCTTTTATTGGGTAAACATCCACAGTGCAGGGTAAAAAGCAATTGAGCCCTTAGGAAGTACGTGGATTTCTGCATTGATTGCTAATAAAATGCTATCTGAGACTGTGTTCACACATAGCGTTTAAGTAGCACCATTTTATTGTGAATCGCGCAATCGTGGCAAAATAGCGTTAATTATCGCTAATTAAATACACAGCCTTGTTATCTGAGGCACAATTATAGACAAACACAATATAAGTAAAGTATTAACACAATAACAGTTGTACTGTTTATGGCTTTATTGAGCACATTGAGTAAACATCCACAGTGTCCAGACAGAAAAAAAACTGTGAACCCTGCATCTAAAGAAGCAGTCCACCTTTTTCTTTAATCCCTCGCCCCGCTGCAGGCTGGTACATATACTTACCAATGATGATCAGTGTCCTACAGTGCCATTTAAATCCCGCCCACGTGACCTCTTTGTCAACTGGCCTGCAACTAGGTAGCGCTCTCAGTGAGATGCATTGGAGACCCCGACTACCAGCCTTCAATAGCCCTGGAGAAAGAAGAGGGGTGATGTCAACGCCCGTAGGATTTGAACGTGCAGTAGGAGCAGAATGAAGCTGCGCCGCAGGACACAGATCCCCACTGGTAAGTATATGCGCCAGTATGCAGCGGGGGAAGGGATAATTTTTTAAAAATTTTTTAAGTGGAATGCTTCTTTAATAACCTGTAGATTCCACTTTAATACCAATTATCTCTACTATACCTTTCCTGTACATCTACAAAAATCTATAAAAATTAGATATCTTTATTATTCATTAAACATACAATACAATACAATACATACAACCAAGAGGCAATTCCAAAAATGAAATACTCCAGATCATGTGATTGGGGACAAATTAAATAAAGCTATGTGCTATATACAATGTTCAAAAAAGTGAGCCTCTCTAGTGCATATCGTCCGTGCTATGCTCACATGCAAACATACTCATAAGTATTGCACAAGCCACATACAAAATCATTGCATCTTACCCATAATGTCACCTAGTCTGGTCAATTCCCCCAACGCATGTTTCGCGATCGTAAAGCGAACTATTTGCTTCCTCAGGGGGCGTACCCCTGAACGCCCCCTGAAGAAGCAAATAGGTTGCTTATTTAATTTGTCCCCAATCACATGGTCTGGGGTATTTCATGTTTGGAATTGCCTCTTTGGTTGTTTTTATTGTATGCTTAATGAATAATAAAGATATCTAATTTTTATACGGGTGTTGATCCAATTTTTGTAGATGTGCTTAGTATGGGGGATCTCCGTGGTTACTCGATAGGATGGTGACAAATTGTAGAACATTATCACTTGGTGGTGTTTTTCCATCATCCACTGGAGTATTTGTATATATACCTTTCCTGTAGACGCAAATACATTTCCACAACAGTAATCAATGAAGAAATCCAAAGGGTTTACTGTACAATAAATTCCTATGGAAGACCCTGCTCATTAAAGGAGACGTCCAGGCAATTTAAAAATCTGGCAGCGGGCAGGGGGGAGTTTGATCAGGAGTACAAAATTACCTCTCCCAGTGCCCACGGTGAGCGGGGGGACCAGCCTTGGGACCCCTGCAGAGCTTGGGGATCTTCGGTGCTGACATGTCACAACCCGGCTGATGGACTGGTCAGTGACTGGGGTGGAATGCAACTCCAGTCACTGATTGGATGAGCAGCCAGTTCATTAGCCGAAACAGGCATTTTTCACTGCCTTTTGGCGGGAGTTCTGAGGCTGGTACCTCCGCTCGCAGTGGGGGAGGGGAGAGGTAAGTTCATACTCCTGATCCAATGCAAACACCGGCTGGTGGCAAATTTAAACATTTTCTAGGCTTCTCCTTTTCTCTATCAACTATTATCTGCGTAACATAAAAATATGACAAGAACCTGTCTTGACTTGGAAGTAATGTAGTTCATCGCCCAACTTTGTCAAGTATTTAGCGATAGAGTTGTCAAACCACTTAAACCAAAGTAAATGAAGCAAATTAAATTATAGGGGGAAAAAATGACCTTTCTCCATCTCCAACTCATTCCACTCATCCGTCCTCCATTCATTGCACGGCTGACGGGCCTTGACACCCACCCTGAGCCAGAAGCCCTGCTACCCGCACTCATATCCCATATGTTCCACCTGTTACAGCCTTAGGCTCATTGCTAAAGGTTTGGTCTGTGTATGTGTGTTCTGTGTCATTGGAGAATCACTCAGAAGGATTGGTGATCCAGTCTAATCTCTATTTCTCCCCTATATGCTTTCCAAAAACATGAGACACCTCACCCCAGCCCCCCGCTGCCAAGGAACAGAGATAATATGGAGGTCTTAAAGGAACATGGCGGTCAATATTGCCGTTATCCAGTAATTGGTTTTCAGTATAATTCTTTTCTTTCCCACTGCAAGATCCATCCTGCTCCTCCTGTAGAACATTAAACCACAATTAAAGAGCTGCAATTGTTTTCCCTTTTGCTACTGCTCAATGCAGTCAGACTGCAGCTCCGTCACCAAGGTTAACAATGGCTCTGTTGTAATAAAAATAATGTTTAGAGAAATTGTTTTAGTCAAATTCATCATTAACGTGTACATTAGCGCCTGGAATTAATGTGCTCCGTGGAAGTTCACAGAGAAATTATTATGGGGAGAGGTTAATCAGGTGTATAATGTACTTATTAGTGGGAATGGGAAAAAAAATACATAATTGATTGGATGAGATACAGCTATGGAATGGAAATCCAGTTTTAGGAATTGGTTAGGTACTGTTCACATGGGACTGGTTTGGTGATCAATCACCCTGATGACCAGAGATGGGCCTTAAGCCAAAGAGGTACAGTATGGCACCATAGATGTCTATGGGTACTGAGGTTATATAGAGGCATAAAAGGCTAAAACCAAATTATATTATAAGTAATAACAAGTCATAGCAATAGTCTGTGTCAGGAGATGACAAACAATATTGCCGCTATCACAAAGAGCAAAGGGGTTGTCACTTGAAGGGGTACTCCAGGCGGGGGTTATTTTTAGGGTATGGCCGGGGAAGGGGTGGAAATAGAGGCCGCTGGTCAGTTACCTCCCCGAATCCAAAGCCGGGTCCCGGATTGCGCTGCCCCGTTCAATGCCAGTGGCTGTATCCCAGTTTTCCAGGCGTTCCTTACGCTATATCCACCCGCTGCACGGATCGAGCAGACAGCGGGAATCAGACACCGAGATTTCTGGTTTATACGAACCAGAAATCCGGCAAATTCGCTCATCTCTAGTCCTATTACACAAAACGATTATCGACCGTACTTGGATAATTATCCACTGTAATAGACGAAAATCGTTTGGTGTGGTAGGACATTTTAAATGTTGATTGCACGATGCCGGATGATCGTGGTTAGTCAACATATTGAAAAATCCCAATGATTTCAGCAACAGTCTGCTACTCGCTGCTCCGCATAATAGGAGAGGCAGCAGCAGATCACCGCTGAGTTGAATGGGCAGCCCGAACGATCTAAGGGCCGTATTACACAGGACAATTATCGTTCAAAAAATTTGTTAGATCGTTCGGATTTAATTGATAATCATTTTGTGGAATAGCAGGCAACAATTGAACGACCAACGAGAAATCGTTGACCGTTTGATAAAATCTTGACCTATTTTCATCGTTGATTGTTTGAACATGATTCGGTGTAGTAACACGTTATTCGGTCGTTTCCTGGTCTATCAGCCAGGACAGGAGGAGCGGCTGTAAGTAACAATCATCGTCCTGTGTAATAGGGTGAACGATTTAAGATCGTTTGTCATAGCCGTCGTTTGAGATCGTTTATCGTCCCATAACTAGACAGATTCGCCACCTAGTGCACTAGGAGAGTTACGTAGATAAAAGCTGAATAAGGGCCCGTTCACGCTACAGAATCAGCGCTGAAATTCCGTGCGGAACTCCCCCACGCAGACTCAGAGCCTGCCTGGTATCTGCTTGCGCGCCTCCGCTCTCCACTCAATGAATTGACATTTCAATTCTTCAAGCCCTCCCATTCAAACAGATAGCAAAAGGAGATTGTAAACTCCTTCAAATGACGAACAATGTGTACATACACGGAAAGATTAGCAAACGATTAACAATGATTTTATGGTCAGCTTAAAAGATGTGATCAATGACACAGGAACAATTTTTCTATTGTTGCCTGCATACACATGAAAAGATTATTTAAATTTGAACGACATAACGATTTTTTACACGATAATCGTCCCGTGTAATAGGGCCCTATTAGATGAAGAGATTTTTTTTGTTTCAACCAATTAACGATAAACGTGTGCTTTTGGGAACGACCTAAAATCATTCACCATAATATCAGTAGCCTTAGTTACTGTCTCAATTACAATCGTAATTACTACTGTTTGTATACGTGTTTGTGTACATATGTGGACATACACCGAAAGATTCATGAACGATTAGCCAACGATTAACAATGATTTTATTGTCCGCTAAGAAAATTGCAATCACTAACATAGGAACAAATGTTCGTTAGTCGTTTGATCATTGCCTGCATGCACATGGAATGATCATCACTTAAATTCGAACGATGTAACAGTTTTTCGCACAATAATCTTTCCATGTAATAGAGCCCCAAGGGCCCTTGTGTGTCAAAAATCGGCACTCATCTGCAGAGCTTTTATAGGGTGAATTAATCATTGTGCGGAACCATATGCGGTGATCACTATTGTGGCCTATTAACTTAATTCCCGCTCATTAATTATTTTGGCGCTGGAGCAGTCATTCTCTATGGGCGTCGGACTCATCTCTGGTGACCGTGCGCACGGCTTCCAATGGGGAGTTCTTGGCGGCGGGACGGGGTCCGGGACCGGGACTTCAAGAGGGGGATAAGTATAAGGGGCTCTACCGGGGGGTCGGACGGGCTTCACCCCAGCAGCTGGGGTGACAGGTCCCCTTTAACAATAAAACAGAATTAGGGTGCAAAAGAATAGATTGAACTGTGCAAGAGGAAAAACAAGAGTTGCAGTAGAAACAGTGACTGTTCCTTCATGTTAAACTATAGGAGAGAGGGCAGGGAACCTTTTTTGTATAAGCAGTAGCTTCTGCTAAATAATTTATAGTTTTTTTTTATGGCCCTTTTTTGTGGCTTTTTTTTACCACCAAAGTTCCCCGGCTATGCCCGCCACATGCACACACCTACACCGAATGTTCTCACAGAGCCTCCACAAATCTCTTTTCTTCTAACTCTTCTCTCTACAGAGTCCCTTCCAATTTATGCTATAGCTACCCCCTCTTATCCTCATAGAGCCCCTGCCACCTTCTCTTTTCCTGCCCCTTCCCTTCACAGGTCCCTGCAATTTGTGTGCCCCCTGCCCCCACTAAAAGAGCCCCTGCCACGTTTCATCCCTCCCCCACAGAACTCTTGTCATTCCTCCATTCCTCTTGTCGTAATTCCTCCATCCACTCCCCAATAAACTCCCCATCCCTTCCTTTACAGTGCCACTACCACTTTGAGTACCTAAAGTACCTCTTCTCCCACGTGGTGTGCTACTGCCCCTTCCCACAGAGCCATGAAATATTCCCCCTGTGCCTTCCATACAAAGACTTCTCCCCACACAGACCAATACTCTCTGCCAACATGTGTTCTCCCCTTATCCCTCTAATGGTATCGAGTGGAACTGGAGAAACAAACTATGATTATGGGGAGGGGGGGTGTCTGATATTTATGATGGTGTTTTAACCTCATTGCCCAACATTGCTTATACTTACCAAGCCGAGGCAGGGGGCCAACTGTGATATTTTTTCCCCAGCTGAATGCCCATATACACTTATTTCTGTTCCTTTTCCTATTTAACCTCTTTCTATTCAGAATTCTACCCTACACTTTTTGATATTTTGCATCCTCATAACAAGTATCCACTGTACAATTATTTTGCATATAAGTATCTATTAGAGATGAGCGAACCGGGTTCGGGTTCGAGTCGATCTGAACCCGAACGTTCGGTATTTGATTAGCAGGGGGCTGCTGAACTTGGATAAAGCTCTAAGGTTGTCTGGAAAACATGGATACAGCCAATGACTATATCCATGTTTTCCACATAGCCTTAGGGCTTTATCCAACTTCAGCAGCCACCGCTAATCACATGCAGAAAGTTCAGGTTCGGATGGACTCGAGCATGCTCCAGGTTCACTCATCTCTAGTATCTATTCAGTGCCACTTATCGTAAGATAAAAGGAATACAAAACTACTGAGTCCATTATGTAAATTATGGTAGCACCCTGGCTGTATATGGCTGTAGTGGGTTCACCTGCATGGCTATAAAACTACTGATACTTGGCATGTTGACACGCTTGCCTGCTTTTACAGTCTATAGCTATGTACTCACAACATCTTTTTTTAGGCTTTTGAGGAACTTTTTTTCCGATGGCTGTCATTTTGGCACCAAAACACTGCCATTTTATGCAATTTGTGGCCGTAAATAACATAAATCTGTTTTAGTGCCAAACTGAAGAGCATCTAAAAAAAAAAAAAAAAAAAAAAAAATGGCCGGCAAATGGCCAAAAAAGACATTGTGGGATTATAGCCTAGATCTGGTAAACATATATTTGAGATGTATAATATAGTCACAGTATATAAAAATGTCCTCTTAAGATGCCAATTTCCCAAAGGTATGCATGCACTACGGTGACGGAGCTGGAGCAGGAACGGGGGCACGTGGTGGTATAGGATGAAACTTGCAGCTGGTTCACCTATCCTTTGTCTCATGACCTCATGAGTGATTTCTCAAGCTGTAACTTATCGAGTGTTATCTATTCATTTTTAAAGAAATCCAGTAAACCTGGCAGTATTAAAACTGAACGAGCAGGGGCTTTTGGACAAATTGAAAAACAAATGGTGGTACGACAAGGGAGAATGCGGCAGCGGGGGAGGTGATTCCAAGGTCAGCCCCAGTAAGAACAAACTAGCGGGTAACAAAACAGCATGATAGTAACCAGCAACTGCTCTGTACACCTTTTTTGCCAAGGCCCCGGTGCCATTCCCTATTAAAGACAAAGGCAATAATAACTATATAAAAAAATACACAAAAAAGAAGGCACTTAATGTAAAAAAAAAAGTAGCGGTAGTCATACTTGCAAAATGTTTTTATAAATGGAATTTATATGATAAATATGTCAAACTAATAACATTTTAACTTCTAGTTAAAAAGATAAAAAAATTCAAATTCAAAATTCATTTTTAAAAAAATATTTAGGCATGGAGCCATATGGAACATTAAAGACAAATTCAACCAATATTTGGTCCCAACCTTTCACACTACTCACCAACTATTTTGCTTAGATGTCTTGGCCAGGCAAGAAGAAATTAGGCAACCAAGTCACCGGGAGCAAGAAAGTGGCACATCCACAGGCAAGGGACGGGTGTTGCTGGTTACTCAAAGTGATATAGTTAATACTCGTCTGGCTTGGCTGGAAGAGAGGGGAGAAATGGGTACTAGGGGATGGAGGGTAAGGGTGGGGGCGCTTGATAGAGTATTGAAGCGTATCACTTTGTCATGGTTCACGCATACGTCAATGAATGCCTCAATGAAATATTGCTATGCTACTGAATAACATAAAATAACATTGGTGATGTTATTTATGTTATTTCCCATGGTTTGAAGAGGTGCTGTAAACCTAGCGGTATTGAAACTCAGTGAGCAAGGCGTCTTAGACAAGCTGAAAAGCAAATGGTGGTACGATAAAGGGGAATGTGGAAGCAAAGACTCCGGAAGTAAGGTTAGTCACGCCCATAACAGAGTTCCCGCCAATAATCACATGATGCTGCAGGGGCCTTCTAATTGGTTAACATACTTTTCCTTTCTTACCTACGATTGCTGCAGCAAGACACATTTTTATATTAGAATTATTATTATTATTTTCAGGTCGCACACACTTGATTTAACCCAATACAAAAACTCTAAAAATATCTAATACCTAACTATAGTAACATTTCTAATCACTAAACCTAACAATACATGCTCATTTACCGCACCACAATATAAAATTAATATGAAAAAGCACAGTCTTAAAATTTTACAAAGATAAACAAAACAAAATAACATTATATTTTTTTACTTTTTTAGAATTTTTTTTTTTTTTTTTTTTAAATTCTTAAAATACCGAAACAGTTGTTTTGGACAATTTCCAAATTTTTTGTGCCTTTTCATTTCTACAAAATATTACATACATTCAAAAATTACGAAAACGTACGAAAATTACATATTTTACACTAACATAAAATATTGCCACAACGTTATTTTATGTTTTGTGTTTCTTCACCGACATCCAAATCTTAAATTTATTCCCAAAACATCAAATTTCATTCAGATTCAGTATTCGTTTACAGATTACAAAATGAATCAATTATTATCCTTATTTTTTTTTTCTTTTTTAAATAAATGTTTTTGGCTTCCCCAATACTCTCAATACCTACACTATAATAAACATGAAAAATTCCAAAATTTTAAGTTAAGTTTATTTGCCCCCTACCACCCTCCCCAAAAAAAGAAAAAAAAAACAGCACCACGTGGCCTATGCTGGTACGGCCTGTGCAGGCTACACAAACCCAGACACAACCTGTGGATGAGAGTATATTAGTTTCCTTTTTTTTTTTAAGTCCTTTATTTGTATACATTTAAAATTTAAATTTATGTCAATGTAATTTGTATTTTCTTTTTCTTAATATATTCTCTACCCTCATGGCATGCAAAACTCTAAAGGCTGGATATTATACATTATAGTCATCCAAATTTTATAGAGTATATCAACATTTACTGCCAAAGTTGTTTTCTGCTATTTTTTTTTTATTAGAACTTTACGTGCACAGTTGACCACTCAAGTAGAAAAATTAATTTATCATATTCCAGCACTCTCCTGTCTTTATCCTATAAACCGTATTCTAAGACATCTGCCAGACAATCTGCTTCAATTCGTAAAGTCCATTTTATTAGAAAACAAAGCAGTATAGACAATTGCCAATTGTTGATGCCTTAAGCCCCACCCACCCCCCAAAGTTATGTCCCTAGTGCCTGCTGGGTAATATTGGCCAGGCCAGCCCTGCCAAAACATTTCACCAATAAAAAAAAATTAAGACATTAGGTAAACACCTAAAGAGGACTTCTACTAAAATTTTTGTAAAAATACAATTTTATTTTTGATTGCAGATTAACCTCAATAATTTCAATCACCTTAAATTAAAAACAAAAACTTCCTTATAAACCCTTACATAAATCACCCACCAGAGAAGCCATCCTTTAAGGGGTTATCCAGGATCACAAAAGCACAGCTACTTTCTTGCCAAAACAGCGCCACCCCTGTCCTCAGGTTGTGTGCGGTATTACAATTCAGCTCGGTTCACTTCAATGGAACTGAGCTGCACAACCTACACCCAAACTGAGGACAGGAGGAGGAAAGCAGCCATGTTTTTCTAAACTTAGACAACCCCTTTAATGCTTTGTTAGTACTTTGCATATTACCTACTATAACAATGAGAATCACTTTTATGTAACATACATTTTAAAAAGCAAAACTACAAACATTAATTAAAAATAATAATGAGAATAAAAACTGGTCAGTTAAATCATCGATGTACCTGATCGGACTATGTGTTTACGACAGGTTATAGTATATTACAGACAACCGTATGGTAACTGCACTTTCCTACGGAAAAGTTGCCAACACATATTATAATTATTATTTCTTATACTTTGATTATTTGATTTACTTTCATGTTATTTTGATTTCTGTATGTTGAAGGGAATTGTGTTTCATGTGATATTGTAATTGTGAAATGCCCACAAAATTCGCAATGTCGTGAAATTTTAGATTCAGATTAATTTTAGGATCAGAAAATTTCAATGGTAAACCAATATCCATTGTGCGCTTAAAGTGTACTCTGACTTTTTTTTTTTCCTTTAAATCAGCAGGTGTCAGAAAGTTACAGATTTGTAAATTACTTCTATTTAAAAATATGAAGTCTTCCAGTACTTATCAGCTGATGTATGTCCTGGAGGAAGTGGTGATTTCCGGTCTGACACAGTGCTCTCTGCTGCCACCTCGGTCCAGGTCAGGAACTGTCCGAAGAAGTAGAGGTTTTCCATGGGGATTTGCTCCTGCTCTGGACAGTTCCTGACATGGACAGAGGTGGCAGTAGAGAGCACTGTGTCAGACTAGAAAAAATACACCACTTCCTGTAGGACATACAGCAGCTGATAAGTATGCTTTAGATTTTTAAATACTTTAGATTTTTAAATCAAAGTAATTTACAAATCTATATAACTTTCTGACATGGTTTACTGTTTTGTATGCTTTGATAATTGATAAATTTGCTTATAAGCATCCCAGTATTTTAATACTAACACTAAGTTTAGCCCAACTATTAAGTGCACCTCAATTTTAAGCCAAATTACTGGTGCCCAACGTGGCACCATAGGCCACACCCCTTTTTGGACAGACTTCTGGCGCAGACTAGAGATGAGCGAACCTGGAGCATGCTCGAGTCCATCCGAACCTGAACTTTCAGCATTTGATTAGCGGTGGCTGCTGAACTTGGATAAAGCCCTAAGGTTATGTGGAAAACATGGATATAGTCATTGGCTGTATCCATGTTTTCCAGACAACCTTAGAGCTTTATCCAAGTTCAGCAGCCCCCGCTAATCAAATGCTAATTGTTGGGGTTCGGATCGACTCGAACCCGAACCCGGTTCGCTCATCTCTAGTGCAAACACATTAGTACATCTGGGCCACTACACGGTCTGGCAGTTAAAGGCGACATTTAAAGTCTAGTTGCAAATATTGTACATCATGCAAGTTTTTTTAGTGAAGCAATAAAATGGAAAATTGTATCCATAAGCAAAGTGTTTAAAGGGACCCTTGTGTAGAAGTCTATGTGTAACACATAGCAGACTGACATGAATTACACCTGTTAATGTAAAAGTAAAATCTGGAGAACAGAACACTATGGGGGAGATTTAACATAAAAAGTAAAACTGTCTCAGTTGCCCCTAGCAACCAATCAGATTCCACCTTTCATTCCTCACAGACTCTTTGGTAAATGAAAGGTGGAATCTGATTGGTTGCTAGGGGCAACTGAGCCAGTTTCACTTTACACCATGTTTGATAAATCTCCCCCTATGTATACTGTACTTTAAAGAGATAGGGGAGATTTATCAAACTGGTGTAAAGTAGAATTGTTTTAGTTGCCCATAGTAACCAATCAGATTCCACCTTTCATTTCTCAAAGAATCTGTGAGGAATGAAAGGTGGAATCTGATTGGTTGCTAGGGGCAACTAAGCCAGTTCTACTTTACACCAGTTTAATAAATCTCCCCCATAATGTTTCTCCCTGAGGAGAGACTTGTAAACCATTCATGCTCCACTAAAAATTCTGGGAATTCAGTTTTGTAATGCCATTTTTGGAGATAGCTTTTCCTTTAAAGGGGAGCTATCAGCAGGTTAGACATATCTAACCTGCTGATAGTCCCTCATAGCACCCAGGACACTGAGGAGGAGGTTATGTTTCTTACCTTCTTCTTCGGCGCCGATCCTGCTCTGTTAGGGGCCTATTCCACAGAGCGATAATCAGCCGAATCGGCCAGATTCAGCTGATTATTGCTCCGTGTAATAAATACAACGATCAGCCAATGACAACGATCTTTGGCTGATTGTTGAACCTATAATTGTCGGGCATCGCTACGTGTAATAGCAGTGCATGGCCGGCAGCTGACGATTTACATTACCTATCCAGACTGCAGGGCTCCTCTTACGGTCTTCTTCTCCCCGAGTCCCGCGCACTCCAGCTTCAGAGCGGCCTGTCTTAGCTGACAGGTTGCTCAGCCAATCACTGGCTGGGATTGCCGCGGCCAGTGATTGGCTGAGCGACCTGTCAGCTGAGACAGACTGCTCTGAAGCTGCAAAGCACGGGACCTGGGGAGAAGAAGACCGCAAGAGGAGCCCTACAGCCTGGATAAGTAATGTATAAAGTTTAAGCAAGGGCTGCAAGGACATCGGTAATGCTGTCCATGCAGCCCTTGTTAAACGATAATCGGGCCATGTAATAGGCCCAGTAAACGAGAGCCAATATAGCAGATCTGCGCTCGTTTACATTTATTATCAGGGTATAATAGTCAGGGTAAACTCCGCTCCAGAACACCATTAGGAGCACTGCTGCGTCCCGCCCCTTCTAATGATAATCAATGGAGGGCGCAGGCCAGATGACATGGCAGTGCTCCTAATGGTGCTCAGGAGCGGAGTTTACCCTGACTAACAGCGTGGGATCAGCGACGTGGAGGAAAGTAAGAGACACATACTTTCCTTCTCAGTGTCCCGGGCAATATAGGGGGCTCTCAGCAGGTGAGATTCGTCTAACCTGCTGATAGTTTCCCTTTAAGTCTGAGTCCAATTCTTTTAAGAAGCCTGAAAAGATGACCAGAGATTTAATAAACTAAGCCAGAAACTCTCCAGAAGAGGAAGTTACCCATCTTCGCATCTCCTTATTCCCAGAATTTGCTGTGGAACATAAATGGCCTATAAGTCCCAACACATCTTTTTAGAATTCTCCTCAGTGATAGGCATCTCTGGAGCCAGCAAGAACCCTACCCTCTATTGACCAGGGGCAACAACCCTGAAAGAGCTGTCTACGAGGGGGTAAGTTCCCCTTCCGGGGAGTTTTTGGCTTGGCTTATCGAATCTCTGTTCTAAGGCTTTTTATAGAGGTACGACACTGACTTGAAGGAAAAGCTACCTCCAAAGGGTGTCAGAGAGCTACTTAGTATATCCTTTTGTACATCCTCCTAATGATAGATGAAGTGGCCAAAATAATTCTGGGAAATTCTAGTCCAGACCAAAAATTAAGCCATTGCCAAATAAATTAGAATCTTATTCTTATGAACATGACTTGCCTGGTCTGGCCTACTGTATCACATGAAACACAATCCAACATTTTGGAGGTCATTTACAATAGGAAGTGCTTTGACAATGTTCGTGCCAATGCTTTGTTTGTGGAATATAGCTAATCCAATTGGGACATTCCTGGATTAGCTACAGATTGGTATACAGAGCTGGTATACAGGTCAAGTGATCCTAGATTTTGATCTGAAAGCAATGACTAGTCACAACAAGGCCTATGAACTTCCGGGTGTAACTATTGCTGGAGCACCATATTAGTGGACCATTATAGCAGTGTTTTCTAATAATTCTGTATTAGAAACAATGCAGAAAACAGCCGGCCACACACATTTGATCGATCGATATCTTCACCCGTTAGAAAAGAAGGATTAGACAGCTGAATCTCAGCATGCCCAATCCTTTGTTCTGAAGGAAGGTAAGCCACCACCAGAGAAGTTCGGCAGTGGTTTATTTCTCTTCTCCCCATTTAGACCACATGTACTTTCGTCCAACATCAAGAATTTTCATATTTGAAACATTCTCGAACCTTCGTCATTTGATTCCCGATGCCTTCCCGTTCCGTGGGGAAGGTGGAGACAGCCCGAGTACCTCCTGGAAAATACAGATACAGCCTAGGTAATAGGCTGTATCCTTGTTTTCTAGGCGCTACTCGGGCTGTCTCCTATTATATCCTTCACGCAAAATGCTGGCCCCTCTTCAAACTTCAGTTCACTTCAATGACAATTAAACCATTGTGTGGAAGTGAGTTCCACAGTCTCCCTACTCTTAGGGCCCTATTACACAGAGCAATAATTGGGTGAATCAGGCCGATTCAACTGATCACTCCGTGAGATAGAGAGAATGATCAGCCGTTAAATCAATCACCGGCTTATCGTTTTTTTAGGTCTAGATCTAAAATCATCGAGAGTCGGGCGTGATTTTTGTAGTTTAAAATTAAATAATAAATCACCTTACCATGTTGCCTGGTGTCCTCGGAGGAGTTCTCCGCTGTTTGCAGCTCTGCCTTCTGTTCCAGTCTTTGCATTGACTGTCTCGGCCAGTGATTAGCTAAGCAGTCGCCGCCTATCTAGGCCAGTGATTGTAGAGACAGGAACAGAAGGCAGAGCTGCAGGCACCGGGGAAGGCCTCCGAAGACAACGGAGAAGGCCCGAGGACACCAGGGAATGTGGTAAGGTAAGTTAATACTTTTTATTTTACACTAAAGGCAAGGGCTGCACGGACATCACTAACGATGACCGTGCAGCCCTTGCTGCCCGATAGCCGGCCTGTGTAATAGCTCAATAAATAAGAGCCGATCTAGCAGATCGGTGCTTGTTCACAGTTTATGATCGAGCCATCTGATGGCAACCTTATAGTAAACAGTCTATGATACTGGTTAGACCATCTATCTTCTGCCCTCTTGTTATGGTTACAGACCCAAGGGTCCATTCTTATATGTGTACATTGCAACCAGAACTTAGGGTGTATTTTTTCCAAAGTAAGCAAGCCCAAGTTTGAAAACCTATCAGGGTACTACAATCCACTCATTCCCTTAATTTCCTTGGTCACCTTCCTCTACAACCACCCTTGTTCTTCATGCTTACAGGTGCCCAGAATTCCATGTGTCGTTAGATCCTGTAGGGAGCTCTAGGTTACCATCTGGAAGTATTCTAAGCGTCTTTGACTTTCACCTATTGCAAATGACCCCCACTATTGTCTTTTTCCTAACACTCCGCTGTAGTATACAGTTTCGTTTTTGCCCAGGTAAAACTCATGAAAGATAAACTACTAAATGTTATTTTTACTTTTCCTTCTATTATTATCATCACTCTTACTTTATGTGCTGTAATCCTATTTTTATTTTCTTGCTTTAGCTCAAAAAGATCAATATATTTTTTCATTTCTTCAGGTCGTACGCATTTCCAAGAGGATTATTTTCACATTGCATGTTGAATCGGAATCAACAGAAATCACTCGACAGAAACATATCGGGTTGAACACTAAATCACATAGTATTGTTAATTTTCCAATAAATTGCCTATATAAGGAGAATATTGAGCACTAATAGTACTAATAATATTAACAATACTATGACCCATCGATAAACCCATAGGCTTTCACAAACACACAGCAAATCACCAGGTTCTTCTAACTTTTTTTTCCGATATAATGAAGGCCCCGAACATAGAGATGGTGGGACTCCTGTATTCATTGGGCAGCATTGGGTGCATGCTTAAAGTCAAAGCTAATGTTTTCTGGAGGGAGGTGGATATTGGGGATGTGCAATGCAATGATGTACTGGTGGGAGGTGGAAGAATGTCCGAATATTGTATTAGTGTGATGCGATTTGAATGTGTATGGCAGGCGTTAAGCTTTTTTGACATGGTAACGTAGTTTAATGCATGACCTTATTAGCACTAGAGGGTAAATACTGTCTTTAAAAAGTCATAAAAAGTTCAATGGTTCGCAGTTCAAACCACCAACCAGTTTGTTATAATCCCTAAAAATAACCCTGTAGGCTTCAATCGGGGTCAACTAATTCCACACAATTCCATTGCCACTATGCCATAGCCTTTGCAGTGTGTTCATTACATTTCTTAGATGATAATGTGTCATCCATACCTTGTGATCGAGGCAGCTAACCTATGATATCACCACTGAAACTGTCTACAGTGGGTCATCAGATTGAAAGCTTATTAGGAGAGATACTTGAAAGCATAGAAAGAATGAAAGAAAGATTAAAGGTAAAAAACTAGAGAGGGAAGGGGGTGGTAGGAACATAATGATACTTACCCACCGCTCACAGTTACTTGCCGGTCTTGTGAAGCTCCCGATCCTGTGACTTCACGGCCCACTCAGAAATGCCCACTTAGCCAATGACTGAGGTAGGAAACCTCTGCAGTCACTGATTGGTTGAGTGGGTAGTTCCAGTGACCACACAGGAACCTGAAAGATTCTGGAGGCAGACAGTGACGCTGTGGGGACACCAGGACTGGTAAGTACTTCTTTATTATGTTTCCACCACCCCCTGCTGTACTTTTTTTTTTTAACCTTTTCCTGGAGTACTGATTTGACACAGATGGTGCAGACAAAATAAAAAAAGTTACATTAGGTCTAGTTACAAGTAGATCAGATACAGTATACGTTTCAGGCATTAAAAAGTGCAGCAGTCAAAGAGAAGTTGTAACTGAGGCAATGGAGATAGTGGGACATGGAAGACATAAATGAGTCAAAAATCCAGAATGGAAACATATGGTAAAGCAAAACGATAACCAAAAAAGAACAACTATAGATAAAACAATAAAAAGATTCTAGAGAAAAATTTTCACGTTGAGAAAGTTAAATACAAAGTCAGAAGAACCTCAAGTATAAGAACACTGCTTATAGAGTCCTAGAGTTCAATGGTTTCTGGTCAGACATAGGTCAGACAAGCTAAAAGAAATCATAAAGGAATTAAAGGAGCAGTTGACAAAAATAATTATGCCCCCCCCCCAGGTAGTCGCTGGCACGTATACTCACCACAGCTGATCGGTGTCCTGCGGCCCCGCTTCGTTCCGAACCTGCAGCGCTGTTCAAATCTGCGCGCTCACATCCGCCTCTGCTGCGGCTCTTCCTCTGTCTTCTGTCATTACACGCCGGAACTCGCCGGAGTTCCGCCTATCAATCACAGGACTGAGAAGAGGAGCCACTGCAGAGGCTAAAGTGAGCATGCGCCGGATTTGAACGGTGCTATGGGACCGCAATGAAGCCACGCCACGAGACACTGATCAGCTGCGGTGAGTATACGTGCCAGAGCCTACCGGGGGGGCCAATAATATTTTTTTATGAACTGCTTCTTTAATGGAATATACCGTAATGTTTTTTGTTAGAAGAAGGCAAACATTGACCCCAAACAAAAGTTAAAAAAATAAAAAAATAAATAAACATATACTTTTTCTGATACAGTGCATATAAAATGAACGACCCTCTTTGGAATATAGTTAGAGATGAGCACAACTCCAAACGTTCAGCATTAGAATGGATGGAGCCAACTTCATCACCCACCGGTATTCAAATGCCAAATGATCGTGCGCGAGCATGTTGGAGTTGTGCTATCTCTAACTGGAGTCATTTCATGGTCTTGGCTGTGAACCACTGCTCTGAAGTCTTATTAAACTTCATCGAATTCCCTTTGAGCCGGTTTTCATTTGAATTGTAGATCAGCTTTTGCATAGATTGCTGTGCTCAACAAATTTAAACAAGCGTAAGATTTAGTAGCCATTCCCTCTCTTGTGCTGACACAAATTTACTATTGTTGTCTTTAAGAAAAAAAAAAAACTCATGGTAATTTCTAAGCCATAAAAATATTTCTTTATTCTAAGTCTTAGCTGAGCTATCCCCTCCAAGATTATTATGGAATGTGCTTTAAAAGTGAACAGACCACATCCAAAAGGCTTAACACCTCTACTGCCGATTGCAAATTCCAGTAGACGTAAAGTTGATCGGTGGGTGCTGCCTGATGTATGTTTCTGGCTTGTTGACATGACTAATTGCATATGAGAAGGGTGGACATGGGCGGCTCTAGAAGATTGAGGATGTCGTCAATATATTTGCTCTTATAACACAGTCTTCCGTTCCCTCTTTCCCTGCTCCTATCTTCTGTCTCTGGTTCCAGGATAAAACAAGTGCACTAAGTCTCAGCAATGTCGCCGGAGTCTTCTATATCCTGATTGGAGGCCTGGGACTGGCTATGCTGGTTGCACTAATCGAGTTCTGTTACAAGTCCAGGAGTGAATCCAAAAAGATGAAGGTGGCATCGCATCTCATGTCATATCACCCCCCACTGTTCCAAATTTTCTTTTTAGACATTTTATTGCATAATTGACATCTAGATTGCCATAAACTACCATATTTCATCAGCTAGTTTAAATGAATGTTATTTATGCCTCCTTAGGTTTCTTATTTACGCCTCTTTTTTACCTGTATTACCTACTAGTCATTTTGCACTTGCAGGAGTAAAAGGGTTTCACTGGTTAAAGAGCTTGTTGGGGGGAAGGGGTGTTTAGAAGATGGCTCAAAACTTCTGCTCCCCAGAGCTACTTTCCCGTATTTTCCAGGCTTCCCTGCTCAACTCCTTTAACTCAATAGTGAACGGGAATTCTGATCATGGACATTTTTGGTGTACCTATATCCATTCTCGCAGGAAGGGATGTGTGTATAGTCCAATCATTGATGTTGCTGCAACATAGTGCAGCTACTGGTCATTGTGTGCAGGTGTGGTCTCACCCACGCAAGATGACTGGGATATACAGCCACCCCCTACCATCTCGAAAGGTATACTTTGGAGACAAGGAAATACAAGAAGTAAGTGCCAGAGATCAGAAGGCTTGAGCTGTCTTCTGTTCCCCGCACAACCCCTTTAACACCCACTGACATTTCTGGTGTACCTACATCCATGCTCTCACCTTTATATACTCCCTTTCACCAGTTGACCTGGCCCAAAAGAGCACACAAGACTATAATTATCTGAAAAGGACTAGAGATGAGAGAACCGGGTTCGGGTTCGAGTCCATCCGAACCCAAACGTTCGGTATTTGATTAGCGGGGGCTGCTGAACTTGGATAAAGCTCTAAGGTTGTCTGGAAAACATGGATACAGCCAATGACTATATCCATGTTTTCCACATAGCCTTAGGGCTTTATCCAACTTCAGCAGCCACCGCTAATCAAATGCCGAAAGTTCGGCTTTGGATGGACTCGAGCATGCTCCAGGTTCGCTCATCTCTAAAAAGGACACTATTAGACAATTGTAATGTATTTTATCATTAAGCCATTAAAGGGGTTATGCAGCATTAGAATAACAGAGAGCACCACTCTTGTCTCCAGTTTGGGTTGAGTTTTGCAACTCAGTTCCATTGAAATGAATAGAGCTTAATTGCAAACCATGCCTGAACTGGAGACAAGAGTTCTGCTGTTTATAGACAATAGAGTGAGCTCTGTGATCATCTAAAAGGATAACATGAAGCCATTAAAAGCTAACTTTTTTTTTTTATACTTCAGCTATATGTTACACTTTATTTAAAGTTTGAGGCACCAGAAGGGAAAAGAAGAAAATAAAAATAAAAAATTCTAATTTAAAATGTTTAATTTGTGGGTTAAATTTTGCCTGGAGTTTTATATCATATCTGTGTCATTAAATTTTATATATCAGAAAGGACAGGGGTTGAACCCCCTTTCCTCCTCAAAAGGGTTTCTGTTTAATCCCACAGCAAACGGTAACAGAGACAGTCCGTATGGCGACCTTACCAAGACCATCCACAGCGGGAGGAAGCGGAGAAAACGGAAGGGTGGTCAGTCATGACTTCCCCAAATCCATGCAGACAATTCCATGTATGAGCCACGGCGCAGGTATGGCCCTAGGAGCAACTGGATTATAATACCAGCAAACTTCACGCTGCCTAGTGAAGCAATGATGACCTTCCTCCCTTCCAGTGCCAAAAACACAAAGGACACATTTTATGGACTTTTCGCAGTCACTCAAAGATCTATTTTTTGTTATTTTATTTTCATCGTTCTTTTTGCCACCTGTGGCAAATCTACAAGACAGTAACTGCAATAAAGAGCTGATTGGGGAAGAGAATAGAACCTACCCTGTGGGCTGGACAATTGAATGTTATCAATAGACTACGATCCCACAAAGGTTCAACTCATCAACTCTTAGTATATTCAATTGTTTTAGAGGAATTTTTTCTTTCTTTTTTTTTTTTTGCAAGTTTTGTTCCTTTTTCCTTATTTTTTTTTCCTGTGTTAGCTTTCTGAATAAATTTGGGTGCACATTCTCCTGACATTCTCCTTCTAAGTTAGGAGATACAACAACGGAATGTCCTTCATATAAGCAGTCCTTGTGTATTGAAATGGGTGTCTTCTTCAGCTAGCACCAAGAACAAAGAGATGAGAACAAGAAAAAGTAGAGATTCACAATGAGATCTAGTAGATGTACATACAAAATCAGTCCAATAGCAAAGAAATAGGAACGATTCCACCGTCCACAGCATCACGCATAAAAGTGGGACTACATGTCAAGTTACAGTGGTCAAGATTGTAGGACCACTTAAGAAAATTACATAAGGCGGTGCAGAATTTGCCAGCGGAGTGTTGAATGCTACCAGTAGACATCAGTTGTCTAATGTGATCTCAACTCTAAGCCATGACTATCAATACTTGAGGGAATCGGTCAACTATCCAAGAGCGCACAAGTAGAACTTGAGACCATTCGTCAAGAGCATCCATGACTGCATATAAAGGCATAACTATACATTTAGACCCAAGCAGATGAGGATACAGACACAAGTCTTGCAGCTTATAAAGCCCGATAAACTTGATTTATAACTTCTACAACACCTGGTTACCATCTGGATTCTTTGAGGGTATAAAGTCCCACCTCAACCACCACGCACTGTTCAGTGGTATTATTTGAATGTTCACATTAATGCTGTCATAATATTAAAAAAAAAAACATTAAAAAGCTTAAAAAAAAAAAAGACACAGTTTGCCAGCAATCATGGGAATGTCACCAACGTCAGGACTTACAAACGGACCGTGCGTGGGCTCAACTGCTATCATGTTGACAGATATTGTGGAGATAGGATTATGCATTTGATACTCTATTCATCTACACATTCATTCTGTTTTTATTCTTCGCTCCTCAGTCTTTCCCTCACCTGGGTGGGCTGGAAGGGGTAGTGATGTCCCTCAAATGGTCTCCTTCAAAAAGTTACTTCAGAAATATTTGTTAGTTTTTCTTTTACTATATATTTTTGAGTTCTTGTTTTGGTGTATGAAGAAAACAGATGTTATCCTCAGAACCTCTTCTAAAGCGTATGTTACCATTTTGTAGTGGAAACATATCCTTTTTACTTAATTCCTCAAAATTATGAGGAGCTATCCAGCCATCTGACTCAAGGGCCTTGCTACTATCGGAATTGAACTTGACCGTGTGATAAGGGCATTGAAGTGAACAAAAAAAAAAAAAAGATCTGTCTTGCACATAGAAGGTCTTACTTGCTCAGTGACTTCAAGTAAAGACTTTTGGTGGAGTGCAGGACACAACAAATCAGCATTGGAGATGTTGAGTGTTTCACTTGTAATTTGTATTTTTATTACACTTTCTTAAAAACAGAAGTGTGGAACCAAGCTCGGTTTTTACTCCGAGAGTGGACTCCACATGTATTCCCGTTTCATTCTGTTTTTCCTCTTTGATACCTGGATATTTTTCTCCACAAAAAGCTGTATTTGTTTCAACTCTGATGTCAAAAGTGCTAAGCGAGATTACGTTTGGTCAAACAACAGAAGCATTGTTTGGTTTTTGTTTTGTTTTTTTAGATGTGATGGGGAGGTGGTATTTCTCATCAACATCTCCTTGCTTCTTGCGTATCTCCTCTTTGTTTTCTTTTTTTTTTTCTTTGAATTAATATAAAATGGACGTGATTCCTTTCTTCGAGCCATAGTTACTTCTGTGTACATGTGTGTAAATGGTATGAATGTGTTTGTAAAACACAATACAATATAAGTGGTGAATGTGGAATATTCAAAGGGGTTGTTCTGCAGTGAAAAAAAATAGTTCTAGGTTGGATTAAAAAATAAAAAAGAAGTCATACTCACCTGCCCTGATCCCTTACCCTGCTGTCCTGATGGTACTCGATTCTCACTTCACAACACTTCCTGCTTTTCTCTTGAACTTACAGGAAGTGACCACTGCATGACCAAGTGGACATTTTCTCTTGAAGAGCACAGCAGGAAGCATTAAGCAGTGTGACCATCCAGATAACAGCAGCAGGGGATTAGGGCAGGTGAGTATAAGTTCCTCTTTATCTATAAGCCATTCTGGGACAAAAGGTTTGATGCTAGACAACCCATTTAAAGGGGATTAGAAAAAGCACAGCTACATTCATGGAAAACAGTACCAGCCATATCCCAAGGTTGTGTGTGTGTATTAAAATTCAACGCTATTATCGCTTCTCTGCCTTTTGGCTAAGATCAAGTGTAGTATCTGTTCTTATCAGTTTAATATCTGATACGTCCCCTATCTGGGGACCATATATTAAATGGATTTTTAGAACAGGGAGATGGAAAAAAAAAGCTTGCTCTGTCCTCTCCAGGCATTGACCTGGTATTGCAGTGCCTCCAGGTTCAGTGCACCAACAAAAAAAAAAAAAAAATTCAGCGCTATTCACTTCAATGGAACTAAGCTGCAAAACCACATCCGAGCTAAAGACAAGAGTGGTGCAGTTTCTAGAAGAAAGTGGCCATGTTTTTGTAGGCCTGAAATTATGATTTTAATTAACTTAATTTTAATGATGATTGTAATGTTGCAAACCACTTTTCAGATTGTGCTGCATACAAAGTACGACTAAGGTTGTTTGGGGCATCTGAAAATATGTGGTGGATATCTCCCCCCATCTCTCAAACCCATACCCCTAACAGAGTTACATATACTGTTAGAGGGATAGCCTTTCAGGCATATTGCCCTCTATATTTAGGTCTAAAGGAATTAGTCAAGAATGTGGTATTTGACCAGCCGTTCCGCGCCCGCATCAGAGCTTCCCATAACACAGAGTGAAGCAAGCGGCCGGAACCGCTCGCTTCACTGTGTGAACTGACAGGTCCTTCTGCGGGCGGAATTCATTGAATTTCGTCCGCAAATAATAGACCTGTCAGTTGTTTGTGGCGCCGGAGCGTATACCATGTGTGTACGCTCTGGCCGGGATCCTATAGCAAATAATGCTATGTTCCACCCTATGTTCTGCGGGCGTAGATTTACGTAGTGTGAACATAGCCTAAATGTGAACCACACTCATGTGTTTTCTCAGATGCCCACAATTGATTTTTAACACAATTGACAGTTATCAAAGGATCCCTTCTTTTCTGAGAGTAGGTTCATGGAGTTGATTCAGGTTTTACATTGTAGGGCTCTCTTTGTTTTTGCTACAGGCATTCCTTCCCCAGTGTAAGGCACTAGGTCATATATTCCTAAGGTCATATTAGATGAAGAAATTTTTAACGATTACCAAGAAACAATCGCAAACGCTACATGAAATTGTTGACCCTATTACACAGAAAGATAGTCATTACCGTATTTTCCGGCATATAAGATGACTTTTTAACCCTGAAAAATCTTGTCAGAATTCGGGGGTCATCTTATACGCCGGGTATGGTCGCCCCATATGGTGGGGGGCTCAAAAATGGCCCGCATCCCCACCGTATGGGGCGACCATTTGAAAAAAACAAACAGTTAACTCACCTCTTCCCGTTCCCGACCTCTGCCCTTCTTCTTCTCCGGTCCCGTTTCCCGACACAGGCATTGTGACGTACACTGGCTGCGCTGGGGATGCCCGAAGCTCTCCCGAGCAGCCGAGCGTCTAATCGGAGACGCTCGGCTGCTCGGGAGAGCTTCGGAAGAATGGCAGAGGCTTCAGGAGGCTCTGAAAGTACCCAAAGCCTCTGTCATTCTTCCGAAGCTCTCCCGAGCAGCCGAGCGTTTCCGATTAGATGCTCGGCTGCTCGGGAGAGCTTCAGGTATCCCCGGCGCAGCCAGTGTACGTCACACTGCCTGCGCTGGGGAATGGGACCGGAGAAGACAGGCGGAGGCAGGGAACGGGCCCAGGTGAGTTAACTGTTTGTTATATTATTCATTTAGCTGCAGTTAACCCCTGCCTGATCGTAGCAGCGCTGAGGTCAGGCAGGGGTTAACATTTTCCAGCGTATAAGGCGAAACCCTGACAATATGATTGAAAGTCAGGGGTCTTCTTATACGCCCAATCACCTTATACGCCGGAAAATAGTAGCTTGGAGAGAGAGTAGGTAGTGACCTGTAGCTCCAAGACACAGTGGGTGGTGGAAACCCTGTCTGTGAGAGAAAATGGGTGAGGATCTGTAGCTCCGATAGACAGTGGATGGGAGAAGAACTTTGCTCTACAAGACAGTAGGTGGTTTAAGCCCCGTAGGCCCACAAGGTGGTGGAGGCCCCTACACCACATGTATCACTTATGTACTCTCTTTAATCTGACCCTGGCTGCATATATATTATATGTATAATCATCTTACAAATATATAGGAAAGGATATACAATTTTATTAGAATACACAAGACAGGGTAGAACTGATCATTTAGGCATAAGGCAAGGCCCTAAAGATCCAGGTCAGAGGAGGCCAACATCTTCTTGATCAATCAAAACAATTCTTTGTGTGCATTCAAAATGATAACTCACAGACTATAAGGTTAGGCAGATGTCACCTAGTTCCTATATAAAATGAAGCTACATAAAAACCTGCCTTACTTTTTAATTTCGTTCTTTAGCCTGTACTGAGTTCCAGACTGTATTAGCCCAGAGCTGCATTCATAATCATCCAGACTTCAGAGCTAAAATCCCTCAAAATTCCTGGCCAAAATAGTTTTTAATATTTTTAAGGGTGGTGGACATATCATTTAAAGATTAGTTACTCCAAAACAACATCTTTCAGTTAGATGACTATATTTGGGTGGCCCATCTTCTTAGATCTACCAGTAACCTTCAGTCTCGGACTGGGGTATTTGGGGCCCCCCAGAGGAAATGATCCTGGGGACCCACCAATGAAGAACCAATGAGAAATGACATGTCAGTCAATGTTAGTGCAGGTTCTAAAGCTGGGGGCCCACCGGTCCTCTGGTGGGCCAGTCCGACACTGGTAACCTTCATTGCTCACTACCAGGGGATACAGATCTGTTCTGGTCATGTGATGGACACACAGGTGGTATTATATCTGTATTACATCATACATGGTGCATTACACTACGGTAAGGAGCAGCAAGGTCATTATACAGCTAAATGAAAATGAATACTTACATGACTGGAGCAATACTTGTCAAGTGACTTGTCAAGTAAATGTATGTGAAGCTGTCAGTGACGGATCATTTTTCAATACGGCCCCTTTAACCATCAGTCAAGATAATGTCCGATACTGGTTCTTGCAATGGAATAAAGGTTAAAAAAAAAATGACACAAAGAAACATAATGAACAGAAAAGAAAGTAGTTTTTTTTATGTGTATAGAGATATACCATCTTAAACATCACCTACAGTATGTATCCTGTATTAGGGGCTCCAAAGATGATTTTTCCAATGTTCATAATGAATGCCATACATAAAAGTGCAAACTGACCCTCAGGACCCTAGCAGCACCCAGGGACCCATGGCCAAATACAACTAGAGATGAGTGAACTTCGAGTATATTCAAGTTCATCCAAATTGGAACTCTCGGCATTTGATTACCGGTGGCTGAAGAAGTTGAATGCAGCCCTAGGGAGTCCTGGAAAACATTGATTCAGCCTATTGGCTATGGCTGTATCCATACTTTCCAGGCAGCCAACTTCTTCACCTACTAGTAATCAAATGCCAATAGATTTCGATGAAACCAAGTCTACTTGAAGTTCACTCATCTCTACCTACAACCCTAGTCAACAATAAAGAAGCTCTCAACTGCAATTCATTAACCTGAGTGTTCATGCTTCACTTGCGTTGTACATGGTCCACAAGCTTTAATACCCAGGGCAAACTCTTAAGTTGACCATACACATATAACAGCTATCCCTCCCAATCCCCTCATATACGTGTAAACTTGACTTGGCCAATCATTAGGAAAGGGAATAAGAGACACTTCCAGGTAGCGCTGGTGGTGGCTTACGTTATAGAGACAAGCGAACCTCAAGCATACTTTGGTTCATCCGAACCCGAGCATGCGGCATTTGATTACTGGTGGCTGACGAAGTTGGCTGAAACCCACCGGTAATTAAATGCCGCATGCTCGGTTCGGACGAACCAGAGTTTGCTCGAGGTTCACTCATCTCTATTATCCAACCAAGAACAACAGCATTGTGCAATTGAAATCTAAAATACTTTATGGGTCTCTCCGTTCTGCCATCAAAGAAATGTCGGCAGGCCATAATACATTTGATGGGTGGCAAATACTGCCAAAATTGCTAGGTTTATCCGACACACACACGTATGGTTTTTAGTTTCTAGGGTTTTCAGATATGGTTTCACTCCCTAAGTTACTGACAAACAAGGAACCCAGTGCTGTAAGATCAATTAACAAAACTCTAAATCCTTTACCCAAATCAAGTAATTTATTGCTCTGAGGGTTCTTTGCTTCCAATATTCTTGCCACCTGTCCCAAAGAACGAGGTAAGTCAACAGGTAAGTCTCCTATGTTTATCCTCCTACCCACCAAGCCTTGAATTCTGAATACGCCATCAATGAACAGAGAAAACTCACGTGATAACTCACCAAAAAGGAACCTGCTAATACTTTCCTTTAATAGAGTTCTATTACTTTGATAGCGGTCACCACTCACTGTCCAAAGGCTGAGGGAAAAGCCTCCCCCCCCCCATCCAGTACATAGGGGAAATAGGTCGCTGCTCTGTATAGCGCTGTTCGGATGTTGCCCTCTTCCTGCTGCCAGTCAATGGAAGTGAATATGTATGCAAAAAAAAAACTATACATTTATTTAAAAAAAAAAGGTACTGCATGTTACAAAGTAATATAACTTTATCAAAGCAATATATTAAAAACTTCTTTTTTTTTTGTCTCCGGAAAACCCCTTTAACCCCTTAAGGACCGGGCCTGAAATGGCCTTAAGGACCGGAGCAAATTTTATGAATATGACCTGTGTCACTTTATTCATTAATAACTTCGGGATGCTTTTACCTATCCGGCTGATTCTGAGATTGTTTTCTCGTGACATATTGTACTTTACATTTCTTGTAAATTGGAGTCGATACTTATAACGAATCTTTATGGAAAAAAACAAAATAGCGTGAAAAATTGTAAAAAAAGGCATTTTTCCAACTGTTATGTCACATAAATTATATATTGAATAGCATTAGCAACATGTCTACTTTATGTTGGCGGCATTTATTAAACTATATTTCATTTTAGACAATAGAAAGCTTAAAACATTAGCAGCAAATTTCCAATTTTCAGTAAAATTTCAAAATCAGATATTTTTAGGGACCTGTTCAGGTTGTAAGTGTATTTGAGGAGACTGTATGTTAGAAAGCCCCACAAAGCACCCCATTTCAGAAACTGCACCCCCCAAACTCTGCAAAAGCAGATCCAGAAAGTTTTTTAACCCTTTAGGGGAGTCACAGAAATAAAAGCTTAGTGTGTAAGAAATTTGAAAATTTTAATTTTCTGTGCAGAGATTTTATTGTAATCCAATATTTTTCGTAATTATAAACCTATTACCAGAGAAATGCACCCCAATAATTATTGCCCCGTTTCTGCAGTTTATAGAAATACCCCATATGTGACCCTATTGCGCTATTTGACGCAACCACAAGCCTCAGATATAAAGGAGCGCCTAGTGAATTTCAATGGCTCCGTTATATTTGGTCATTTCTGACTGTACCACTTCAGGTTGGCAGAGGCTTTGGGGTGCCAAAGCCTAAAAAACACCCCTAAAGGGACACCATTTAGAAAACTACACCCCTCAAGGAATGTAACAAGGGGTGCGGTGAGCATCTGGACCCCACAGGTGCTTCACAGATTTTCCGAACAATATGGCGTGAAAAAAGTCAAAAGTATTTTTTACACTAAAACGTTCTAGCCTTCAATTTTTCATTTTCACAAAGGGATAAAAGGAAAAAAAACCCTCAAAACATGTAGCGCAGTTTCTCCCGAGTACGGAAATACCCCATATGTGGACATAAAGTGCCAAGCGGGCGCAGGACGAGTCTCCAAAGGGAAGGAGCGCCAATTGGCTTTTGGAAGCTGAATTTCACTGGAATGGATTTCAAGGGCCACATCGCATTTACAGAGCCCTCGTGCTGCCAAAACACTGGAAACCCCCCACAAGTGACCCCATTCTGGAAACTAGACCCCTTAAGGAATCTAACAAGGGGTGCAGTAAGCATATGGACCCCACTGGTGATGGGCACAAATGTGGAAAAATGTGACGTGAAAGTGAAAATTTTTATTTTTTCACTTTTACGGCACAAATGTGCCCGTCATCAAGGGGTCTCTATCCTCATTGCACCCCTTGTTAGATTCCTTGAGGGGTGTAGTTTCCAGAATGGGGTCACTTGTGGGGGGTTTCCACTGTCTTGGCAGCACGAGGGCTCTGTAAATGCGACATGGCGTTTATCATCCATTCTAGCCAAATCCAACCTCCAAAATCCAAATGGCGCTCCTTCCCTTCGGAGGCTTGCCCTGCACCCACATGGCGCTTTATGTCCACATGTGGGGTATTTATGGACTCGGGGGAAATTGCTCTACACATTTTGTGTTTTTTTTCTCTTTTAACCCCTTGTGAAAATGATAAATTCAAGGCTAGACCAGTGGGGTCCATATGCTCACTACACCCCTTGTTACATTCCTTGAGGGGTGTAGTTTCCATAATGGGGTCACTTGTGGGGGGTTTCAACTGTCTTTGTAACAGAGGGGCCTTTTAAATGCAACA